>NW_027507934.1:0-300000 GCF_051348905.1 Ranitomeya variabilis | reverse complement strand
CAAAAATGGCTGATTTTCAGCCAAAATTTTTTTTTCCACAAATCAAACACGCACTATATTCCCTCTTTGGGAACTCTTTTGGGATGCTTTCCAACATAGTTTTAACCCTCTAGATGTAGAAGTAGGAGAATTAACTGATTTTTCGCAAAACCTGAAAACGTCAAAAAATCTAATACCCGGCCAAGCCAAAAATGGCTGTATTTCAGCCAAAAAATTTTTTTTGCACAAATCAAACACGCACTATATTCCCTCTTTGGGAACTCTTTTGGGATGCTTTCCAACATAGTTTTAACCCTCTAGATGTAGAAGTAGGAGAATTAACTGATTTTTCGCAAAACCTGAAAACGTCAAAAAATCTAATACCCGGCCAAGCCAAAAATGGCTGATTTTCAGTCAAAATTTTTTTTTCCACAAATCAAACACGCACTATATTCCCTCTTTGGGAACTCTTTTGGGATGCTTTCCAACATAGTTTTAACCCTCTAGATGTAGAAGTAGGAGAATTAACTGATTTTTCGAAAACCTGAAAACGTCAAAAAATCTAATACCCAGCCAAGCCAAAAATGGCTGATTTTCAGCCAAATTTTTTTTTCCACAAATCAAACACGCACTATATTCCCTCTTTGGGAACTCTTTTGGGATGCTTTCCAACATAGTTTTAACCCTCTAGATGTAGAAGTAGGAGAATTAAGTGATTTTTCGCAAAACCTGAAAACGTCAAAAAATCTAATACCCGGCCAAGCCAAAAATGGCAGATTTTCAGCCAAAATTTTTTTTTTGCACAAATCAAACACGCACTATATTCCCTCTTTGGGAACTCTTTTGGGATGCTTTCCAACATAGTTTTAACCCTCTAGATGTAGAAGTAGGAGAATTAAGTGATTTTTCGAAAACCTGAAAACGTCAAAAAATCTAATACCCGGCCAAGACAAAAATGGCTGATTTTCAGCCAAAATTTTTTTTTCCACAAATCAAACACGCACTATATTCCCTCTTTGGGAACTCTTTTGGGATGCTTTCCAACATAGTTTTAACCCTCTAGATGTAGAAGTAAGAGAATTAAGTGATTTTTCGCAAAACCTGAAAACGTCAAAAAATCTAATACCCGGCCAAGCCAAAAATGGCTGTATTTCAGCCAAAAATTTTTTTTTGCACAAATCAAACACGCACTATATTCCCTCTTTGGGAACTCTTTTGGGATGCTTTCCAACATAGTTTTAACCCTCTAGATGTAGAAGTAGGAGAATTAACTGATTTTTCGCAAAACCTGAAAACGTCAAAAAATCTAATACCCGGCCAAGCCAAAAATGGCTGTATTTCAGCCAAAAAAATTTTTTTCCACAAATCAAACACGCACTATATTCCCTCTTTGGGAACTCTTTTGGGATGCTTTCCAACATAGTTTTAACCCTCTAGATGTAGAAGTAGGAGAATTAACTGATTTTTCGCAAAACCTGAAAACGTCAAAAAATCTAATACCCGGCCAAGCCAAAAATGGCTGATTTTCAGCCAAAATTTTTTTTTCCACAAATCAAACACGCACTATATTCCCTCTTTGGGAACTCTTTTGGGATGCTTTCCAACATAGTTTTAACCCTCTAGATGTAGAAGTAGGAGAATTAAGTGATTTTTCACAAAACCTGAAAACGTTACAAAATCTAATACCCGGCCAAGCCAAAAATGGCTGATTTTCAGCAAAAATGTTTTTTTCCACAAATCAAACACGCACTATATTCCCTCTTTGGGAACTCTTTTGGGATGCTTTCCAACATAGTTTTAACCCTCTAGATGTAGAAGTAGGAGAATTAAGTGATTTTTTGCAAAACCTGAAAACGTCAAAAAATCTAATACCCGGCCAAGCCAAAAACGGCTGATTTTCAGCCAAATTTTTTTTTCCACAAATCAAACACGCACTATATTCCCTCTTTGTGAACTCTTTTGGGATGCTTTCCAACATAGTTTTAACCCTCTAGATGTAGAAGTAGGAGAATTAAGTGATTTTTCGCAAAACCTGAAAACGTCAAAAAATCTAATACCTGGCCAAGCCAAAAATGGCTGATTTTCAGCCAAAATTTTTTTTCCCACGAATCAAACACGCACTATACCCCCTCTTTAGGAACTCTTTTGGAATGCTTTCCAACATAGTTTTAACACTCTAGATGTAGAAGTAGGAGAATTAAGTGATTTTTCGCAAAACCTGAAAACGTCAAAAAATCTAATACCCGACCAAGCCAAAAATGGCTGATTTTCAGCCAAAATTTTTTTTTCCAGAAATCAAACACGCACTCTTTGGGAACTCTTTTGGGATGCTTTCCAACATAGTTTTAACCCTCTAGATGTAGAAGTAGGAGAATTAAGTGATTTTTCGCAAAACCTGAAAACGTTAAAAAATCTAATACCCGGCCAAGCCAAAAATGGCTGATTTTCAGCCAAAATTTTTTTTTCCACAAATCAAACACGCACTATATTCCCTCTTTGGGAACTCTTTTGGGATGCTTTCCAACATAGTTTTAACCCTCTAGATGTAGAAGTAGGAGAATTAAGTGATTTTTCGCAAAACCTGAAAACGTCAAAAAATCTAATACCCGGCCAAACCAAAAATGGCTGATTTTCAGCCAAATTTTTTTTTTCCACAAATCAAACACGCACTATATTCCCTCTTTGGGAACTCTTTTCTGATGCTTTCCAACATAGTTTTAACCCTCTAGATGTATAAGTAGGAGAATTAAGTGATTTTTCGAAAACCTGAAAACGTCAAAAAATCTAATACCCGGCCAAGCCAAAAATGGCTGATTTTCAGCCAAAATTTTTTTTCCCACGAATCAAACACGCACTATACCCCCTCTTTAGGAACTCTTTTGGAATGCTTTCCAACATAGTTTTAACACTCTAGATGTAGAAGTAGGAGAATTAAGTGATTTTTCGCAAAACCTGAAAACGTCAAAAAATCTAATACCCGACCAAGCCAAAAATGGCTGATTTTCAGCCAAAATTTTTTTTTCCAGAAATCAAACACGCACTCTTTGGGAACTCTTTTGGGATGCTTTCCAACATAGTTTTAACCCTCTAGATGTAGAAGTAGGAGAATTAAGTGATTTTTCGCAAAACCTGAAAACGTTAAAAAATCTAATACCCGGCCAAGCCAAAAATGGCTGATTTTCAGCCAAAATTTTTTTTTCCACAAATCAAACACGCACTATATTCCCTCTTTGGGAACTCTTTTGGGATGCTTTCCAACATAGTTTTAACCCTCTAGATGTAGAAGTAGGAGAATTAAGTGATTTTTCGCAAAACCTGAAAACGTCAAAAAATCTAATACCCGGCCAAACCAAAAATGGCTGATTTTCAGCCAAATTTTTTTTTTCCACAAATCAAACACGCACTATATTCCCTCTTTGGGAACTCTTTTCTGATGCTTTCCAACATAGTTTTAACCCTCTAGATGTATAAGTAGGAGAATTAAGTGATTTTTCGAAAACCTGAAAACGTCAAAAAATCTAATACCCGGCCAAGCCAAAAATGGCTGATTTTCAGCCAAAATTTTTTTTCCCACGAATCAAACACGCACTATACCCCCTCTTTAGGAACTCTTTTGGAATGCTTTCCAACATAGTTTTAACACTCTAGATGTAGAAGTAGGAGAATTAAGTGATTTTTCGCAAAACCTGAAAACGTCAAAAAATCTAATACCCGACCAAGCCAAAAATGGCTGATTTTCAGCCAAAATTTTTTTTTCCAGAAATCAAACACGCACTCTTTGGCAACTCTTTTGGGATGCTTTCCAACATAGTTTTAACCCTCTAGATGTAGAAGTAGGAGAATTAAGTGATTTTTTGCAAAACCTGAAAACGTTAAAAAATCTAATACCCGGCCAAGCCAAAAATGGCTGATTTTCAGCCAAAATTTTTTTTTTTCCACAAATCAAACACGCACTATATTCCCTCTTTGGGAACTCTTTTGGGATGCTTTCCAACATAGTTTTAACACTCTAGATGTAGAAGTAGTTGAATTATGTGATTTTTCGAAAACCTGAAAACGTTACAAAATCTAATACCCGGCCAAGCCAAAAATGGCTGATTTTCAGCCAAAATGTTTTTTTCCACAAATCAAACACGCACTATATTCCCTCTTTGGGAACTCTTTTGGGATGCTTTCCAACATAGTTTTAACCCTCTAGATGTAGAAGTAGGAGAATTAAGTGATTTTTTGCAAAACCTGAAAACGTCAAAAAATCTAATACCCGGCCAAGCCAAAAACGGCTGATTTTCAGCCAAATTTTTTTTTCCACAAATCAAACACGCACTATATTCCCTCTTTGTGAACTCTTTTGGGATGCTTTCCAACATAGTTTTAACCCTCTAGATGTAGAAGTAGGAGAATTAAGTGATTTTTCGAAAACCTGAAAACGTCAAAAAATCTAATACTCGGCCAAGGCAAAAATGGCTGATTTTCAGCCAAAAATTTTTTTTCCACAAATCAAACACGCACTATATTCCCTCTTTGGGAACTCTTTTGGGATGCTTTCCAACATAGTTTTAACCCTCTAGATGTAGAAGTAGGAGAATTAAGTGATTTTTCGCAAAACCTGAAAACGTTACAAAATCTAATACCCGGCCAAGCCAAAAATGGCTGATTTTCAGCCAAAATTTTTTTTTTCCACAAATCAAACACGCACTATATTCCCTCTTTGGGAACTCTTTTGGGATGTTTTCCAACATAGTTTTAACCCTCTAGATGTAGAAGTAGGAGAATTAAGTGATTTTTCGCAAAACCTGAAAACGTCAAAAAATCTAATACCCGGCCAAACCAAAAATGGCTGATTTTCAGCCAAAATTTTTTTTTTTCCACAAATCAAACACGCACTATATTCCCTCTTTGGGAACTCTTTTGGGATGCTTTCCAACATAGTTTTAACCCTCTAGATGTAGAAGTAGGAGAATTAAGTGATTTTTCGCAAAACCTGAAAACGTCAAAAAATCTAATACCCGGCCAAGCCAAAAATGGCTGTATTTCAGCCAAAAAATTTTTTTTGCACAAATCAAACACGCACTATATTCCCTCTTTGGGAACTCTTTTGGGATGCTTTCCAACATAGTTTTAACCCTCTAGATGTAGAAGTAGGAGAATTAACTGATTTTTCGCAAAACCTGAAAACGTCAAAAAATCTAATACTTGGCCAAGCCAAAAATGGCTGATTTTCAGTCAAAATTTTTTTTTCCACAAATCAAACACGCACTATATTCCCTCTTTGGGAACTCTTTTGGGATGCTTTCCAACATAGTTTTAACCCTCTAGATGTAGAAGTAGGAGAATTAAGTGATTTTTCGAAAACCTGAAAACGTCAAAAAATCTAATACTCGGCCAAGACAAAAATGGCTGATTTTCAGCCAAAATTTTTTTTTCCACAAATCAAACACGCACTATATTCCCTCTTTGGGAACTCTTTTGGGATGCTTTCCAACATAGTTTTAACCCTCTAGATGTAGAAGTAGGAGAATTAAGTGATTTTTCGCAAAACCTGAAAACGTCAAAAAATCTAATACCCGGCCAAGCCAAAAATGGCTGTATTTCAGCCAAAAAATTTTTTTTGCACAAATCAAACACGCACTATATTCCCTCTTTGGGAACTCTTTTGGGATGCTTTCCAACATAGTTTTAACCCTCTAGATGTAGAAGTAGGAGAATTAACTGATTTTTCGCAAAACCTGAAAACGTCAAAAAATCTAATACCTGGCCAAGCCAAAAATGGCTGATTTTCAGTCAAAATTTTTTTTTCCACAAATCAAACACGCACTATATTCCCTCTTTGGGAACTCTTTTGGGATGCTTTCCAACATAGTTTTAACCCTCTAGGTGTAGAAGTAGGAGAATTAACTGATTTTTCGAAAACCTGAAAACATCAAAAAATCTAATACCCAGCCAAGCCAAAAATGGCTGATTTTCAGCCAAATTTTTTTTTCCACAAATCAAACACGCACTATATTCCCTCTTTGGGAACTCTTTTGGGATGCTTTCCAACATAGTTTTAACCCTCTAGATGTAGAAGTAGGAGAATTAACTGATTTTTCGCAAAACCTGAAAACGTCGAAAAATCTAATACCCGGCCAAGACAAAAATGGCTGATTTTCAGTCAAAATTTTTTTTTCCACAAATCAAACACGCACTATATTCCCTCTTTGGGAACTCTTTTGGGATGCTTTCCAACATAGTTTTAACCCTCTAGATGTAGAAGTAGGAGAATTAACTGATTTTTCGAAAACCTGAAAACGTCAAAAAATCTAATACCCAGCCAAGCCAAAAATGGCTGATTTTCAGCCAAATTTTTTTTTCCACAAATCAAACACGCACTATATTCCCTCTTTGGGAACTCTTTTGGGATGCTTTCCAACATAGTTTTAACCCTCTAGATGTAGAAGTAGGAGAATTAAGTGATTTTTCGCAAAACCTGAAAACGTCAAAAAATCTAATACCCGGCCAAGACAAAAATGGCTGATTTTCAGCCAAAAATTTTTTTTACACAAATCAAACACGCACTATATTCCCTCTTTGGGAACTCTTTTGGGATGCTTTCCAACATAGTTTTAACCCTCTAGATGTAGAAGTAGGAGAATTAAGTGATTTTTCGCAAAACCTGAAAACGTCAAAAAATCTAATACCCGGCCAAGCCAAAAATGGCTGTATTTCAGCCAAAAAAATTTTTTTGCACAAATCAAACACGCACTATATTCCCTCTTTGGGAACTCTTTTGGGATGCTTTCCAACATAGTTTTAACCCTCTAGATGTAGAAGTAGGAGAATTAACTGATTTTTTGAAAACCTGAAAACGTCAAAAAATCTAATACCCAGCCAAGCCAAAAATGGCTGATTTTCAGCCATATTTTTTTTTCCACAAATCAAACACGCACTATATTCCCTCTTTGGGAACTCTTTTGGGATGCTTTCCAACATAGTTTTAACCCTCTAGATGTAGAAGTAGGAGAATTAAGTGATTTTTCGAAAACCTGAAAACGTCAAAAAATCTAATACCCGGCCAAGCCAAAAATGGCTGATTTTCAGCCAAAATTTTTTTTTCCAAAAATCAAACACGCACTATATTCCCTCTTTGGGAACTCTTTTGGGATGCTTTCCAACATAGTTTTAACCCTCTAGATGTAGAAGTAGGAGAATTAACTGATTTTTCGAAAACCTGAAAACGTCAAAAAATCTAATACCCAGCCAAGCCAAAAATGGCTGATTTTCAGCCATATTTTTTTTCCACAAATCAAACACGCACTATATTCCCTCTTTGGGAACTCTTTTGGGATGCTTTCCAACATAGTTTTAACCCTCTAGATGTAGAAGTAGGAGAATTAAGTGATTTTTCGAAAACCTGAAAACGTCAAAAAATCTAATACCCGGCCAAGCCAAAAATGGCTGATTTTCAGCCAAAATTTTTTTTTCCAAAAATCAAACACGCACTATATTCCCTCTTTGGGAACTCTTTTGGGATGCTTTCCAACATAGTTTTAACCCTCTAGATGTAGAAGTAGGAGAATTAAGTGATTTTTCGAAAACCTGAAAACGTCAAAAAATCTAATACCCGGCCAAGACAAAAATGGCTGATTTTCAGCCAAAATTTTTTTTTCCACAAATCAAACACGCACTATATTCCCTCTTTGGGAACTCTTTTGGGATGCTTTCCAACATAGTTTTAACCCTCTAGATGTAGAAGTAGGAGAATTAAGTGATTTTTCGCAAAACCTGAAAACGTCAAAAAATCTAATACCCGGCCAAGCCAAAAATGGCTGTATTTCAGCCAAAAATTTTTTTTTGCACAAATCAAACACGCACTATATTCCCTCTTTGGGAACTCTTTTGGGATGCTTTCCAACATAGTTTTAACCCTCTAGATGTAGAAGTAGGAGAATTAAGTGATTTTTCGCAAAACCTGAAAACGTCAAAAAATCTAATACCCGGCCAAGCCAAAAATGGCTGATTTTCAGTCAAAATTTTTTTTTCCACAAATCAAACACGCACTATATTCCCTCTTTGGGAACTCTTTTGGGATGCTTTCCAACATAGTTTTAACCCTCTAGATGTAGAAGTAGGAGAATTATCTGATTTTTCGAAAACCTGAAAACGTCAAAAAATCTAATACCCAGCCAAGCCAAAAATGGCTGATTTTCAGCCAAATTTTTTTTTACACAAATCAAACACGCACTATATTCCCTCTTTGGGAACTCTTTTGGGATGCTTTCCAACATAGTTTTAACCCTCTAGATGTAGAAGTAGGATAATTAAGTGATTTTTCGCAAAACCTGAAAACGTCAAAAAATCTAATACCCGGCCAAGCCAAAAATGGCTGATTTTCAGCCCAAATTTTTTTTTTCCACAAATCAAACACGCACTATATTCCCTCTTTGGGAACTCTTTTGGGATGCTTTCCAACATAGTATTAACCCTCTAGATGTAGAAGTAGGAGAATTAAGTGATTTTTCGCAAAACCTGAAAACGTCAAAAAATCTAATACCCGGCCAAGCCAAAAATGGCTGATTTTCAGCCAAAATTTTTTTTTCCACAAATCAAACACACACTATATTCCCTCTTTGGGAACTCTTTTGGGATGCTTTCCAACATAGTTTTAACCCTCTAGATGTAGAAGTAGGAGAATTAAGTGATTTTTCGCAAAACCTGAAAACGTCAAAAAATCTAATACCCGGCCAAGCCAAAAATGGCTGATTTTCAGCCAAAATTTTTTTTTCCACAAATCAAACACGCACTATATTCCCTCTTTGGGAACTCTTTTCTGATGCTTTCCAACATAGTTTTAATCCTCTAGATGTATAAGTAGGAAAATTAAGTGATTTTTCGAAAACCTTTAAACGTCAAAAAATCTAATACCCGGCCAAGCCAAAAATGGCTGATTTTCAGCCAAAAAATTTTTTTCCACAAATCAAACACGCACTATATTCCCTCTTTGGGAACTCTTTTGGGATGCTTTCCAACATAGTTTTAACCCTCTAGATGCAGAAGTAGGAGAATTAAGTGATTTTTCGCAAAACCTGAAAACGTCAAAAAATCTAATACCCGGCCAAGCCAAAAATGGCTGAATTTCAGCCAAAATTTTTTTTTTGCACAAATCAAACACGCACTATATTCCCTCTTTGGGAACTCTTTTGGGATGCTTTCCAACATAGCTTTAACCCTCTAGATGTAGAAGTAGGAGAATTAAGTGATTTTTCGAAAACCTGAAAACGTCAAAAAATCTAATACCCAGCCAAGCCAAAAATGGCAGATTTTCAGCCAACATTTTTTTTCCCACGAATCAAGCACGCACTATACCCCCTCTTTGGGAACTCTTTTGGAATGCTTTCCAACATAGTTTTAACCCTCTAGATGTAGAAGTAGGAGAATTAAGTGATTTTTCGCAAAACCTGAAAACGTCAAAAAATCTAATACCCGGCCAAGCCAAAAATGGCTGTATTTCAGCCAAAAAAATTTTTTTGCACAAATCAAACACGCACTATATTCCCTCTTTGGGAACTCTTTTGGGATGCTTTCCAACATAGTTTTAACCCTCTAGATGTAGAAGTAGGAGAATTAACTGATTTTTCGCAAAACCTGAAAACGTCAAAAAATCTAATACTCGGCCAAGCCAAAAATGGCTGATTTTCAGTCAAAATTTTTTTTTCCACAAATCAAACACGCACTATATTCCCTCTTTGGGAACTCTTTTGGGATGCTTTCCAACATAGTTTTAACCCTCTAGATGTAGAAGTAGGAGAATTAACTGATTTTTCGAAAACCTGAAAGCGTCAAAAAATCTAATACCCAGCCAAGCCAAAAATGGCTGATTTTCAGCCAAATTTTTTTTTCCACAAATCAAACACGCACTATATTCCCTCTTTGGGAACTCTTTTGGGATGCTTTCCAACATAGTTTTAACCCTCTAGATGTAGAAGTAGGAGAATTAAGTGATTTTTCGCAAAACCTGAAAACGTCAAAAAATCTAATACCCGGCCAAGCCAAAAATGGCTGATTTTCAGCCAAAATTTTTTTTTTCCACAAATCAAACACGCACTATATTCCCTCTTTGGGAACTCTTTTGCGATGCTTTCCAACATAGTTTTAACCCTCTAGATGTAGAAGTAGGAGAATTAAGTGATTTTTCGCAAAACCTGAAAACGTCAAAAAATCTAATACCCGGCCAAGCCAAAAATGGCTGATTTTCAGCCAAAATTTTTTTTTCCACAAATCAAACACGCACTATATTCCCTCTTTGGGAACTCTTTTGGGATGCTTTCCAACATAGTTTTAACCCTCTAGATGTAGAAGTAGGAGAATTAAGTGATTTTTCGCAAAACCTGAAAACGTCAAAAAATCTAATACCCGGCCAAGCCAAAAATGGCTGATTTTCAGCCAAAATTTTTTTTTTCCACAAATCAAACACGCACTATATTCCCTCTTTGGGAACTCTTTTGGGATGCTTTCCAACATAGTTTTAACCCTCTAGATGTAGAAGTAGGAGAATTAAGTGATTTTTCGCAAAACCTGAAAACGTCAAAAAATCTAATACCAGGCCAAGCCAAAAATGGCTGATTTTCAGCCAAATTTTTTTTTTCCACAAATCAAACACGCACTATATTCCCTCTTTGGGAACTCTTTTCTGATGCTTTCCAACATAGTTTTAATCCTCTAGATGTATAAGTAGGAAAATTAAGTGATTTTTCGAAAACCTGAAAACGTCAAAAAATCTAATACCCGGCCAAGCCAAAAATGGCTGATTTTCAGCCAAAAAATTTTTTTCCACAAATCAAACACGCACTATATTCCCTCTTTGGGAACTCTTTTGGGATGCTTTCCAACATAGTTTTAACCCTCTAGATGTAGAAGTAGGAGAATTAAGTGATTTTTCGCAAAACCTGAAAACGTCAAAAAATCTAATACCCGGCCAAGCCAAAAATGGCTGAATTTCAGCCAAAATTTTTTTTTTGCACAAATCAAACACGCACTATATTCCCTCTTTGGGAACTCTTTTGGGATGCTTTCCAACATAGTTTTAACCCTCTAGATGTAGAAGTAGGAGAATTAAGTGATTTTTCGCGAAACCTGAAAACGTCAAAAAATCTAATACCCGGCCAAGCCAAAAATGGCAGATTTTCAGCCAACATTTTTTTTCCCACGAATCAAGCACGCACTATATTCCCTCTTTGGGAACTCTTTTGGGATGCTTTCCAACATAGTTTTAACCCTCTAGATGTAGAAGTAGGAGAATTAAGTGATTTTTCGAAAACCTGAAAACGTCAAAAAATCTAATACTCGGCCAAGGCAAAAATGGCTGATTTTCAGCCAAAAATTTTTTTTCCACAAATCAAACACGCACTATATTCCCTCTTTGGGAACTCTTTTGGGATGCTTTCCAACATAGTTTTAACCCTCTAGATGTAGAAGTAGGAGAATTAAGTGATTTTTCGCAAAACCTGAAAACGTTACAAAATCTAATACCCGGCCAAGCCAAAAATGGCTGATTTTCAGCCAAAATTTTTTTTTTCCACAAATCAAACACGCACTATATTCCCTCTTTGGGAACTCTTTTGGGATGTTTTCCAACATAGTTTTAACCCTCTAGATGTAGAAGTAGGAGAATTAAGTGATTTTTCGCAAAACCTGAAAACGTCAAAAAATCTAATACCCGGCCAAACCAAAAATGGCTGATTTTCAGCCAAAATTTTTTTTTTTCCACAAATCAAACACGCACTATATTCCCTCTTTGGGAACTCTTTTGGGATGCTTTCCAACATAGTTTTAACCCTCTAGATGTAGAAGTAGGAGAATTAAGTGATTTTTCGCAAAACCTGAAAACGTCAAAAAATCTAATACCCGGCCAAGCCAAAAATGGCTGTATTTCAGCCAAAAAATTTTTTTTGCACAAATCAAACACGCACTATATTCCCTCTTTGGGAACTCTTTTGGGATGCTTTCCAACATAGTTTTAACCCTCTAGATGTAGAAGTAGGAGAATTAACTGATTTTTCGCAAAACCTGAAAACGTCAAAAAATCTAATACTTGGCCAAGCCAAAAATGGCTGATTTTCAGTCAAAATTTTTTTTTCCACAAATCAAACACGCACTATATTCCCTCTTTGGGAACTCTTTTGGGATGCTTTCCAACATAGTTTTAACCCTCTAGATGTAGAAGTAGGAGAATTAAGTGATTTTTCGAAAACCTGAAAACGTCAAAAAATCTAATACTCGGCCAAGACAAAAATGGCTGATTTTCAGCCAAAATTTTTTTTTCCACAAATCAAACACGCACTATATTCCCTCTTTGGGAACTCTTTTGGGATGCTTTCCAACATAGTTTTAACCCTCTAGATGTAGAAGTAGGAGAATTAAGTGATTTTTCGCAAAACCTGAAAACGTCAAAAAATCTAATACCCGGCCAAGCCAAAAATGGCTGTATTTCAGCCAAAAAATTTTTTTTGCACAAATCAAACACGCACTATATTCCCTCTTTGGGAACTCTTTTGGGATGCTTTCCAACATAGTTTTAACCCTCTAGATGTAGAAGTAGGAGAATTAACTGATTTTTCGCAAAACCTGAAAACGTCAAAAAATCTAATACCTGGCCAAGCCAAAAATGGCTGATTTTCAGTCAAAATTTTTTTTTCCACAAATCAAACACGCACTATATTCCCTCTTTGGGAACTCTTTTGGGATGCTTTCCAACATAGTTTTAACCCTCTAGGTGTAGAAGTAGGAGAATTAACTGATTTTTCGAAAACCTGAAAACATCAAAAAATCTAATACCCAGCCAAGCCAAAAATGGCTGATTTTCAGCCAAATTTTTTTTTCCACAAATCAAACACGCACTATATTCCCTCTTTGGGAACTCTTTTGGGATGCTTTCCAACATAGTTTTAACCCTCTAGATGTAGAAGTAGGAGAATTAACTGATTTTTCGCAAAACCTGAAAACGTCGAAAAATCTAATACCCGGCCAAGACAAAAATGGCTGATTTTCAGTCAAAATTTTTTTTTCCACAAATCAAACACGCACTATATTCCCTCTTTGGGAACTCTTTTGGGATGCTTTCCAACATAGTTTTAACCCTCTAGATGTAGAAGTAGGAGAATTAACTGATTTTTCGAAAACCTGAAAACGTCAAAAAATCTAATACCCAGCCAAGCCAAAAATGGCTGATTTTCAGCCAAATTTTTTTTTCCACAAATCAAACACGCACTATATTCCCTCTTTGGGAACTCTTTTGGGATGCTTTCCAACATAGTTTTAACCCTCTAGATGTAGAAGTAGGAGAATTAAGTGATTTTTCGCAAAACCTGAAAACGTCAAAAAATCTAATACCCGGCCAAGACAAAAATGGCTGATTTTCAGCCAAAAATTTTTTTTACACAAATCAAACACGCACTATATTCCCTCTTTGGGAACTCTTTTGGGATGCTTTCCAACATAGTTTTAACCCTCTAGATGTAGAAGTAGGAGAATTAAGTGATTTTTCGCAAAACCTGAAAACGTCAAAAAATCTAATACCCGGCCAAGCCAAAAATGGCTGTATTTCAGCCAAAAAAATTTTTTTGCACAAATCAAACACGCACTATATTCCCTCTTTGGGAACTCTTTTGGGATGCTTTCCAACATAGTTTTAACCCTCTAGATGTAGAAGTAGGAGAATTAACTGATTTTTTGAAAACCTGAAAACGTCAAAAAATCTAATACCCAGCCAAGCCAAAAATGGCTGATTTTCAGCCATATTTTTTTTTCCACAAATCAAACACGCACTATATTCCCTCTTTGGGAACTCTTTTGGGATGCTTTCCAACATAGTTTTAACCCTCTAGATGTAGAAGTAGGAGAATTAAGTGATTTTTCGAAAACCTGAAAACGTCAAAAAATCTAATACCCGGCCAAGCCAAAAATGGCTGATTTTCAGCCAAAATTTTTTTTTCCAAAAATCAAACACGCACTATATTCCCTCTTTGGGAACTCTTTTGGGATGCTTTCCAACATAGTTTTAACCCTCTAGATGTAGAAGTAGGAGAATTAACTGATTTTTCGAAAACCTGAAAACGTCAAAAAATCTAATACCCAGCCAAGCCAAAAATGGCTGATTTTCAGCCATATTTTTTTTCCACAAATCAAACACGCACTATATTCCCTCTTTGGGAACTCTTTTGGGATGCTTTCCAACATAGTTTTAACCCTCTAGATGTAGAAGTAGGAGAATTAAGTGATTTTTCGAAAACCTGAAAACGTCAAAAAATCTAATACCCGGCCAAGCCAAAAATGGCTGATTTTCAGCCAAAATTTTTTTTTCCAAAAATCAAACACGCACTATATTCCCTCTTTGGGAACTCTTTTGGGATGCTTTCCAACATAGTTTTAACCCTCTAGATGTAGAAGTAGGAGAATTAAGTGATTTTTCGAAAACCTGAAAACGTCAAAAAATCTAATACCCGGCCAAGACAAAAATGGCTGATTTTCAGCCAAAATTTTTTTTTCCACAAATCAAACACGCACTATATTCCCTCTTTGGGAACTCTTTTGGGATGCTTTCCAACATAGTTTTAACCCTCTAGATGTAGAAGTAGGAGAATTAAGTGATTTTTCGCAAAACCTGAAAACGTCAAAAAATCTAATACCCGGCCAAGCCAAAAATGGCTGTATTTCAGCCAAAAATTTTTTTTTGCACAAATCAAACACGCACTATATTCCCTCTTTGGGAACTCTTTTGGGATGCTTTCCAACATAGTTTTAACCCTCTAGATGTAGAAGTAGGAGAATTAAGTGATTTTTCGCAAAACCTGAAAACGTCAAAAAATCTAATACCCGGCCAAGCCAAAAATGGCTGATTTTCAGTCAAAATTTTTTTTTCCACAAATCAAACACGCACTATATTCCCTCTTTGGGAACTCTTTTGGGATGCTTTCCAACATAGTTTTAACCCTCTAGATGTAGAAGTAGGAGAATTATCTGATTTTTCGAAAACCTGAAAACGTCAAAAAATCTAATACCCAGCCAAGCCAAAAATGGCTGATTTTCAGCCAAATTTTTTTTTACACAAATCAAACACGCACTATATTCCCTCTTTGGGAACTCTTTTGGGATGCTTTCCAACATAGTTTTAACCCTCTAGATGTAGAAGTAGGATAATTAAGTGATTTTTCGCAAAACCTGAAAACGTCAAAAAATCTAATACCCGGCCAAGCCAAAAATGGCTGATTTTCAGCCCAAATTTTTTTTTTCCACAAATCAAACACGCACTATATTCCCTCTTTGGGAACTCTTTTGGGATGCTTTCCAACATAGTTTTAACCCTCTAGATGTAGAAGTAGGAGAATTAAGTGATTTTTCGCAAAACCTGAAAACGTCAAAAAATCTAATACCCGGCCAAGCCAAAAATGGCTGATTTTCAGCCAAAATTTTTTTTTCCACAAATCAAACACACACTATATTCCCTCTTTGGGAACTCTTTTGGGATGCTTTCCAACATAGTTTTAACCCTCTAGATGTAGAAGTAGGAGAATTAAGTGATTTTTCGCAAAACCTGAAAACGTCAAAAAATCTAATACCCGGCCAAGCCAAAAATGGCTGATTTTCAGCCAAAATTTTTTTTTCCACAAATCAAACACGCACTATATTCCCTCTTTGGGAACTCTTTTCTGATGCTTTCCAACATAGTTTTAATCCTCTAGATGTATAAGTAGGAAAATTAAGTGATTTTTCGAAAACCTTTAAACGTCAAAAAATCTAATACCCGGCCAAGCCAAAAATGGCTGATTTTCAGCCAAAAAATTTTTTTCCACAAATCAAACACGCACTATATTCCCTCTTTGGGAACTCTTTTGGGATGCTTTCCAACATAGTTTTAACCCTCTAGATGCAGAAGTAGGAGAATTAAGTGATTTTTCGCAAAACCTGAAAACGTCAAAAAATCTAATACCCGGCCAAGCCAAAAATGGCTGAATTTCAGCCAAAATTTTTTTTTTGCACAAATCAAACACGCACTATATTCCCTCTTTGGGAACTCTTTTGGGATGCTTTCCAACATAGTTTTAACCCTCTAGATGTAGAAGTAGGAGAATTAAGTGATTTTTCGAAAACCTGAAAACGTCAAAAAATCTAATACCCAGCCAAGCCAAAAATGGCAGATTTTCAGCCAACATTTTTTTTCCCACGAATCAAGCACGCACTATACCCCCTCTTTGGGAACTCTTTTGGAATGCTTTCCAACATAGTTTTAACCCTCTAGATGTAGAAGTAGGAGAATTAAGTGATTTTTCGCAAAACCTGAAAACGTCAAAAAATCTAATACCCGGCCAAGCCAAAAATGGCTGTATTTCAGCCAAAAAAATTTTTTTGCACAAATCAAACACGCACTATATTCCCTCTTTGGGAACTCTTTTGGGATGCTTTCCAACATAGTTTTAACCCTCTAGATGTAGAAGTAGGAGAATTAACTGATTTTTCGCAAAACCTGAAAACGTCAAAAAATCTAATACTCGGCCAAGCCAAAAATGGCTGATTTTCAGTCAAAATTTTTTTTTCCACAAATCAAACACGCACTATATTCCCTCTTTGGGAACTCTTTTGGGATGCTTTCCAACATAGTTTTAACCCTCTAGATGTAGAAGTAGGAGAATTAACTGATTTTTCGAAAACCTGAAAACGTCAAAAAATCTAATACCAGGCCAAGCCAAAAATGGCTGATTTTCAGCCAAATTTTTTTTTTCCACAAATCAAACACGCACTATATTCCCTCTTTGGGAACTCTTTTCTGATGCTTTCCAACATAGTTTTAATCCTCTAGATGTATAAGTAGGAAAATTAAGTGATTTTTCGAAAACCTGAAAACGTCAAAAAATCTAATACCCGGCCAAGCCAAAAATGGCTGATTTTCAGCCAAAAAATTTTTTTCCACAAATCAAACACGCACTATATTCCCTCTTTGGGAACTCTTTTGGGATGCTTTCCAACATAGTTTTAACCCTCTAGATGTAGAAGTAGGAGAATTAAGTGATTTTTCGCAAAACCTGAAAACGTCAAAAAATCTAATACCCGGCCAAGCCAAAAATGGCTGAATTTCAGCCAAAATTTTTTTTTTGCACAAATCAAACACGCACTATATTCCCTCTTTGGGAACTCTTTTGGGATGCTTTCCAACATAGTTTTAACCCTCTAGATGTAGAAGTAGGAGAATTAAGTGATTTTTCGCGAAACCTGAAAACGTCAAAAAATCTAATACCCGGCCAAGCCAAAAATGGCAGATTTTCAGCCAACATTTTTTTTCCCACGAATCAAGCACGCACTATACCCCCTCTTTGGGAACTCTTTTGGAATGCTTTCCAACATAGTTTTAATACTCTAGATGTAGAAGTCGGAGAATTAAGTGATTTCTCGCAAAACCTGAAAACGTCAAAAAATCTAATTCCCGACCAAGCCAAAAATGGCTGATTTTCAGCCAAAATTTTTTTTTCCACAAATCAAACACGCACTATATTCCCTCTTTGGGAACTCTTTTGGGATGCTTTCCAACATAGTTTTAACACTCTAGATGTAGAAGTAGGAGAATTAAGTGATTTTTCGCAAAACCTGAAAACGTCAAAAAATCTAATACCCGACCAAGCCAAAAATGGCTGATTTTCAGCCAAAATTTTTTTTTCCACAAATCAAACACGCACTATATTCCCTCTTTGGGAACTCTTTTGGAATGCTTTCCAACATAGTTTTAACACTCTAGATGTAGAAGTAGGAGAATTAAGTGATTTTTTGAAAACCTGAAAACGTCAAAAAATCTAATACCCGGCCAAGCCACAAATGTCTGATTTTCAGCCAAATTTTTTTTTTCCACAAATCAAACACGCACTATATTCCCTCTTTGGGAACTCTTTTGGTATGCTTTCCAACATAGTTTTAACCCTCTAGATGTAGAAGTAGGAGAATTAACTGATTTTTCGAAAACCTGAAAACGTCAAAAAATCTAATACCCGGCCAAGCCAAAAATGGCTGATTTTCAGCCAAATTTTTTTTTTCCACAAATCAAACACGCACTATATTCCCTCTTTGGGAACTCTTTTGGGATGCTTTCCAACATAGTTTTAACCCTCTAGATGTAGAAGTAGGAGAATTAAGTGATTTTTCGCAAGACCTGAAAACGTTAAAAAATCTAATACCCGGCCAAGCCAAAAATGGCTGATTTTCAGCCAAAATTTTTTTTTCCACAAATCAAACACGCACTATATTCCCTCTTTGGGAACTCTTTTGGGATGCTTTCCAACATAGTTTTAACCCTCTAGATGTAGAAGTAGGAGAATTAAGTGATTTTTCGCAAAACCTGAAAACGTTAAAAAATCTAATACCCGGCCAAGCCAAAAATGGCTGATTTTCAGCCAAAATTTTTTTTTCCACAAATCAAACACGCACTATATTCCCTCTTTGGGAACTCTTTTGGGATGCTTTCCAACATAGTTTTAACCCTCTAGATGTAGAAGTAGAATTAAGTGATTTTTCGCAAAACCTGAAAACGTCAAAAAATCTAATACCCGGCCAAGCCAAAAATGGCTGAATTTCAGCCAAAAAATTATTTTTGCACAAATCAAACACGCACTATATTCCCTCTTTGGGAACTCTTTTGGGATGCTTTCCAACATAGTTTTAACCCTCTAGATGTAGAAGTAGGAGAATTAAGTGATTTTTCGCAAAACCTGAAAACGTCAAAAAATCTAATACCCGGCCAAGCCAAAAATGGCTGATTTTAAGCCAAAAATTTTTTTCCACAAATCAAACACGCACTATATTCCCTCTTTGGGAACTCTTTTGGGATGCTTTCCAACATAGTTTTAACCCTCTAGATGTAGAAGTAGGAGAATTAAGTGATTTTTCGAAAACCTGAAAACGTCAAAAAATCTAATACCCGGGCAAGCCAAAAATGGCTGAATTTCAGCCAAAATTTTTTTTTCCACAAATCAAACACGCACTATATTCCCTCTTTGGGAACTCTTTTGGGATGCTTTCCAACATAGTTTTAACCCTCTAGATGTAGAAGTAGGAGAATTAAGTGATTTTTCGCAAAACCTGAAAACGTCAAAAAATCTAATACCCGGCCAAGCCAAAAATGGCAGATTTTCAGCCAACATTTTTTTTCCCACGAATCAAACACGCACTATACCCCCTCTTTGGGAACTCTTTTGGAATGCTTTCCAACATAGTTTTAACACTCTAGATGTAGAAGTAGGAGAATTAAGTGATTTTTCGCAAAACCTGAAAACGTCAAAAAATCTAATACCCGGCCAAGCCAAAAATGGCTGATTTTCAGCCAAAATTTTTTTTTCCACAAATCAAACACGCACTATATTCCCTCTTTGGGAACTCTTTTGGGATGCTTTCCAACATAGTTTTAATCCTCTAGATGTAGAAGTAGGAGAATTAAGTGATTTTTCGAAAACCTGAAAACGTCAAAAAATCTAATACCCGGCCAAGCCAAAAATGGCTGATTTTCAGCCAAAATTATTTTTTCCAAAAATCAAACACGCACTATATTCCCTCTTTGGGAACTCTTTTGGGATGCTTTCCTACATAGTTTTAACCCTCTAAATGTAGAAGTAGGAGAATTAAGTGATTTTTCGAAAACCTGAAAACGTCAAAAAATCTAATACCCGGCCAAGACAAAAATGGCTGATTTTCAGCCAAAAATTTTTTTTCCACAAATCAAACACGCACTATATTCCCTCTTTGGGAACTCTTTTGGGATGATTTCCAACATAGTTTTAACCCTCTAGATGTAGAAGTAGAATTAAGTGATTTTTCGCAAAACCTGAAAACGTCAAAAAATCTAATACCCGGCCAAGCCAAAAATGGCTGATTTTCAGCCAAAATTTTTTTTCCACAAATCAAACACGCACTATATTCCCTCTTTGGGAACTCTTTTCTGATGCTTTCCAACATAGTTTTAACCCTCTAGATGTATAAGTAGGAGAATTAAGTGATTTTTCGAAAACCTGAAAACGTCAAAAAATCTAATACCCGACCAAGCCAAAAATGGCTGATTTTCAGCCAAAATTTTTTTTTCCACAAATCAAACACGCACTATATTCCCTCTTTGGGAACTCTTTTGGAATGCTTTCCAACATAGTTTTAACACTCTAGATGTAGAAGTAGGAGAATTAAGTGATTTTTCGAAAACCTGAAAACGTCAAAAACTCTAATACCCGGCCAAGCCAAAAATGGCTGATTTTCAGCCAAAATTTTTTTTTCCACAAATCAAACACGCACTATATTCCCTCTTTGGGAACTCTTTTGGGATGCTTTCCAACACAGTTTTAACCCTCTAGATGTAGAAGTAGGAGAATTAAGTGATTTTTCGCAAAACCTGAAAACGTCAAAAAATCTAATACCCGGCCAAGCCAAAAATGGCTGATTTTCAGCCAAAAATTTTTTTTCCACAAATCAAACACGCACTATAGTCCCTCTTTGGGAACTCTTTTGGGATGCTTTCCAACATAGTTTTAACCCTCTAGATGTAGAAGTAGGAGAATTAACTGATTTTTCGAAAACCTGAAAACGTCAAAAAATCTAATACCCGGCCAAGCCAAAAATGGCTGATTTTCAGTCAAATTTTTTTTCCCACAAATCAAACACGCACTATATTCCCTCTTTGGGAACTCTTTTGGGATGCTTTCCAACACAGTTTTAACCCTCTAGATGTAGAAGTAGAAGAATTAAGTGATTTTTCGAAAACCTGAAAACGTCAAAAAATCTAATACCCGGCCAAGCCAAAAATGGCTGATTTTCAGCCAAAATTTTTTTTTCCAAAAATCAAACACGCACTATATTCCCTCTTTGGGAACTCTTTTGGGATGCTTTCCAACATAGTTTTAACCCTCTAGATGTAGAAGTAGGAGAATTAAGTGATTTTTCGAAAACCTGAAAACGTCAAAAAATCTAATACCCGGCCAAGCCAAAAATGGCTGATTTTCAGCCAAAATTTTTTTTCCACAAATCAAACACGCACTATATTCCCTCTTTGGGAACTCTTTTCTGATGCTTTCCAACATAGTTTTAACCCTCTAGATGTATAAGTAGGAGAATTAAGTGATTTTTCGAAAACCTGAAAACGTCAAAAAATCTAATACCCGACCAAGCCAAAAATGGCTGATTTTCAGCCAAAATTTTTTTTTCCACAAATCAAACACGCACTATATTCCCTCTTTGGGAACTCTTTTGGAATGCTTTCCAACATAGTTTTAACACTCTAGATGTAGAAGTAGGAGAATTAAGTGATTTTTCGAAAACCTGAAAACGTCAAAAAATCTAATACCCGGCCAAGCCAAAAATGGCTGATTTTCAGCCAAAATTTTTTTTTCCACAAATCAAACACGCACTATATTCCCTCTTTGGGAACTCTTTTGGGATGCTTTCCAACACAGTTTTAACCCTCTAGATGTAGAAGTAGGAGAATTAAGTGATTTTTCGCAAAACCTGAAAACGTCAAAAAATCTAATACCCGGCCAAGCCAAAAATGGCTGATTTTCAGCCAAAATTTTTTTTTCCACAAATCAAACACGCACTATAGTCCCTCTTTGGGAACTCTTTTGGGATGCTTTCCAACATAGTTTTAACCCTCTAGATGTAGAAGTAGGAGAATTAACTGATTTTTCGAAAACCTGAAAACGTCAAAAAATCTAATACCCGGCCAAGCCAAAAATGGCTGATTTTCAGTCAAATTTTTTTTCCCACAAATCAAACACGCACTATATTCCCTCTTTGGGAACTCTTTTGGGATGCTTTCCAACACAGTTTTAACCCTCTAGATGTAGAAGTAGAAGAATTAAGTGATTTTTCGAAAACCTGAAAACGTCAAAAAATCTAATACCCGGCCAAGCCAAAAATGGCTGATTTTCAGCCAAAATTTTTTTTTCCAAAAATCAAACACGCACTATATTCCCTCTTTGGGAACTCTTTTGGGATGCTTTCCAACATAGTTTTAACCCTCTAGATGTAGAAGTAGGAGAATTAAGTGATTTTTCGAAAACCTGAAAACGTCAAAAAATCTAATACCCGGCCAAGACAAAAATGGCTGATTTTCAGCCAAAAATTTTTTTTCCACAAATCAAACACGCACTATATTCCCTCTTTGGGAACTCTTTTGGGATGCTTTCCAACATAGTTTTAACCCTCTAGATGTAGAAGTAGGAGAATTAAGTGATTTTTCGCAAAACCTGAAAACGTCAAAAAATCTAATACCCGGCCAAGCCAAAAATGGCTGATTTTCAGCCAAAATTTTTTTTTCCACAAATCAAACACGCACTATATTCCCTCTTTGGGAACTCTTTTGGGATGCTTTCCAACATAGTTTTAACCCTCTAGATGTAGAAGTAGAATTAAGTGATTTTTCGCAAAACCTGAAAACGTCAAAAAATCTAATACCCGGCCAAGCCAAAAATGGCTGATTTTCAGCCAAATTTTTTTTTCCACAAATCAAACACGCACTATAGTCCCTCTTTGGGAACTCTTTTGGGATGCTTTCCAACATAGTTTTAACCCTCTAGATGTAGAAGTAGGAGAATTAACTGATTTTTCGAAAACCTGAAAACGTCAAAAAATCTAATACCCGGCCAAGCCAAAAATGGCTGATTTTCAGTCAAATTTTTTTTCCCACAAATCAAACACGCACTATATTCCCTCTTTGGGAACTCTTTTGGGATGCTTTCCAACACAGTTTTAACCCTCTAGATGTAGAAGTAGAAGAATTAAGTGATTTTTCGAAAACCTGAAAACGTCAAAAAATCTAATACCCGGCCAAGCCAAAAATGGCTGATTTTCAGCCAAAATTTTTTTTTCCAAAAATCAAACACGCACTATATTCCCTCTTTGGGAACTCTTTTGGGATGCTTTCCAACATAGTTTTAACCCTCTAGATGTAGAAGTAGGAGAATTAAGTGATTTTTCGAAAACCTGAAAACGTCAAAAAATCTAATACCCGGCCAAGACAAAAATGGCTGATTTTCAGCCAAAAATTTTTTTTCCACAAATCAAACACGCACTATATTCCCTCTTTGGGAACTCTTTTGGGATGCTTTCCAACATAGTTTTAACCCTCTAGATGTAGAAGTAGGAGAATTAAGTGATTTTTCGCAAAACCTGAAAACGTCAAAAAATCTAATACCCGGCCAAGCCAAAAATGGCTGATTTTCAGCCAAAATTTTTTTTTCCACAAATCAAACACGCACTATATTCCCTCTTTGGGAACTCTTTTGGGATGCTTTCCAACATAGTTTTAACCCTCTAGATGTAGAAGTAGAATTAAGTGATTTTTCGCAAAACCTGAAAACGTCAAAAAATCTAATACCCGGCCAAGCCAAAAATGGCTGATTTTCAGCCAAAATTTTTTTTCCACAAATCAAACACGCACTATATTCCCTCTTTGGGAACTCTTTTCTGATGCTTTCCAACATAGTTTTAACCCTCTAGATGTATAAGTAGGAGAATTAAGTGATTTTTCGAAAACCTGAAAACGTCAAAAAATCTAATACCCGACCAAGCCAAAAATGGCTGATTTTCAGCCAAAATTTTTTTTTCCACAAATCAAACACGCACTATATTCCCTCTTTGGGAACTCTTTTGGGATGCTTTCCAACACAGTTTTAACCCTCTAGATGTAGAAGTAGGAGAATTAAGTGATTTTTCGCAAAACCTGAAAACGTTAAAAAATCTAATACCCGGCCAAGCCAAAAATGGCTGATTTTCAGCCAAAATTTTTTTTTCCACAAATCAAACACGCACTATATTCCCTCTTTGGGAACTCTTTTGGGATGCTTTCCAACATAGTTTTAACCCTCTAGATGTAGAAGTAGGAGAATTAAGTGATTTTTCGCAAAACCTGAAAACGTTAAAAAATCTAATACCCGGCCAAGCCAAAAATGGCTGATTTTCAGCCAAAATTTTTTTTTCCACAAATCAAACACGCACTATATTCCCTCTTTGGGAACTCTTTTGGGATGCTTTCCAACATAGTTTTAACCCTCTAGATGTAGAAGTAGAATTAAGTGATTTTTCACAAAACCTGAAAACGTCAAAAAATCTAATACCCGGCCAAGCCAAAAATGGCTGAATTTCAGCCAAAAAATTTTTTTTGCACAAATCAAACACGCACTATATTCCCTCTTTGGGAACTCTTTTGGGATGCTTTCCAACATAGTTTTAACCCTCTAGATGTAGAAGTAGGAGAATTAAGTGATTTTTCGCAAAACCTGAAAACGTCAAAAAATCTAATACCCGGCCAAGCCAAAAATGGCTGATTTTAAGCCAAAATTTTTTTTCCACAAATCAAACACGCACTATATTCCCTCTTTGGGAACTCTTTTGGGATGCTTTCCAACATAGTTTTAACCCTCTAGATGTAGAAGTAGGAGAATTAAGTGATTTTTCGAAAACCTGAAAACGTCAAAAAATCTAATACCCGGCCAAGCCAAAAATGGCTGAATTTCAGCCAAAATTTTTTTTTCCACAAATCAAACACGCACTATATTCCCTCTTTGGGAACTCTTTTGGGATGCTTTCCAACATAGTTTTAACCCTCTAGATGTAGAAGTAGGAGAATTAAGTGATTTTTTGCAAAACCTGAAAACGTCAAAAAATCTAATACCCGGCCAAGCCAAAAATGGCAGATTTTCAGCCAACATTTTTTTTCCCACGAATCAAACACGCACTATACCCCCTCTTTGGGAACTCTTTTGGAATGCTTTCCAACATAGTTTTAACACTCTAGATGTAGAAGTAGGAGAATTAAGTGATTTTTCGCAAAACCTGAAAACGTCAAAAAATCTAATACCCGGCCAAGCCAAAAATGGCTGATTTTCAGCCAAAATTTTTTTTTCCACAAATCAAACACGCACTATATTCCCTCTTTGGGAACTCTTTTGGGATGCTTTCCAACATAGTTTTAACCCTCTAGATGTAGAAGTAGAAGAATTAAGTGATTTTTCGAAAACCTGAAAACGTCAAAAAATCTAATACCCGGCCAAGCCAAAAATGGCTGATTTTCAGCCAAAATTTTTTTTTCCAAAAATCAAACACGCACTATATTCCCTCTTTGGGAACTCTTTTGGGATGCTTTCCAACATAGTTTTAACCCTCTAGATGTAGAAGTAGGAGAATTAAGTGATTTTTCGAAAACCTGAAAACGTCAAAAAATCTAATACCCGGCCAAGACAAAAATGGCTGATTTTCAGCCAAAAATTTTTTTTCCACAAATCAAACACGCACTATATTCCCTCTTTGGGAACTCTTTTGGGATGCTTTCCAACATAGTTTTAACCCTCTAGATGTAGAAGTAGGAGAATTAAGTGATTTTTCGCAAAACCTGAAAACGTCAAAAAATCTAATACCCGGCCAAGCCAAAAATGGCTGATTTTCAGCCAAAATTTTTTTTTCCACAAATCAAACACGCACTATATTCCCTCTTTGGGAACTCTTTTGGGATGCTTTCCAACATAGTTTTAACCCTCTAGATGTAGAAGTAGAATTAAGTGATTTTTCGCAAAACCTGAAAACGTCAAAAAATCTAATACCCGGCCAAGCCAAAAATGGCTGATTTTCAGCCAAATTTTTTTTTCCACAAATCAAACACGCACTATAGTCCCTCTTTGGGAACTCTTTTGGGATGCTTTCCAACATAGTTTTAACCCTCTAGATGTAGAAGTAGGAGAATTAACTGATTTTTCGAAAACCTGAAAACGTCAAAAAATCTAATACCCGGCCAAGCCAAAAATGGCTGATTTTCAGTCAAATTTTTTTTCCCACAAATCAAACACGCACTATATTCCCTCTTTGGGAACTCTTTTGGGATGCTTTCCAACACAGTTTTAACCCTCTAGATGTAGAAGTAGAAGAATTAAGTGATTTTTCGAAAACCTGAAAACGTCAAAAAATCTAATACCCGGCCAAGCCAAAAATGGCTGATTTTCAGCCAAAATTTTTTTTTCCAAAAATCAAACACGCACTATATTCCCTCTTTGGGAACTCTTTTGGGATGCTTTCCAACATAGTTTTAACCCTCTAGATGTAGAAGTAGGAGAATTAAGTGATTTTTCGAAAACCTGAAAACGTCAAAAAATCTAATACCCGGCCAAGACAAAAATGGCTGATTTTCAGCCAAAAATTTTTTTTCCACAAATCAAACACGCACTATATTCCCTCTTTGGGAACTCTTTTCTGATGCTTTCCAACATAGTTTTAATCCTCTAGATGTATAAGTAGGAAAATTAAGTGATTTTTCGAAAACCTTTAAACGTCAAAAAATCTAATACCCGGCCAAGCCAAAAATGGCTGATTTTCAGCCAAAAAATTTTTTTCCACAAATCAAACACGCACTATATTCCCTCTTTGGGAACTCTTTTCTGATGCTTTCCAACATAGTTTTAATCCTCTAGATGTATAAGTAGGAAAATTAAGTGATTTTTCGAAAACCTTTAAACGTCAAAAAATCTAATACCCGGCCAAGCCAAAAATGGCTGATTTTCAGCCAAAAAATTTTTTTCCACAAATCAAACACGCACTATATTCCCTCTTTGGGAACTCTTTTGGGATGCTTTCCAACATAGTTTTAACCCTCTAGATGCAGAAGTAGGAGAATTAAGTGATTTTTCGCAAAACCTGAAAACGTCAAAAAATCTAATACCCGGCCAAGCCAAAAATGGCTGAATTTCAGCCAAAATTTTTTTTTTGCACAAATCAAACACGCACTATATTCCCTCTTTGGGAACTCTTTTGGGATGCTTTCCAACATAGTTTTAACCCTCTAGATGTAGAAGTAGGAGAATTAAGTGATTTTTCGAAAACCTGAAAACGTCAAAAAATCTAATACCCAGCCAAGCCAAAAATGGCAGATTTTCAGCCAACATTTTTTTTCCCACGAATCAAGCACGCACTATACCCCCTCTTTGGGAACTCTTTTGGAATGCTTTCCAACATAGTTTTAACCCTCTAGATGTAGAAGTAGGAGAATTAAGTGATTTTTCGCAAAACCTGAAAACGTCAAAAAATCTAATACCCGGCCAAGCCAAAAATGGCTGTATTTCAGCCAAAAAAATTTTTTTGCACAAATCAAACACGCACTATATTCCCTCTTTGGGAACTCTTTTGGGATGCTTTCCAACATAGTTTTAACCCTCTAGATGTAGAAGTAGGAGAATTAACTGATTTTTCGCAAAACCTGAAAACGTCAAAAAATCTAATACTCGGCCAAGCCAAAAATGGCTGATTTTCAGTCAAAATTTTTTTTTCCACAAATCAAACACGCACTATATTCCCTCTTTGGGAACTCTTTTGGGATGCTTTCCAACATAGTTTTAACCCTCTAGATGTAGAAGTAGGAGAATTAACTGATTTTTCGAAAACCTGAAAACGTCAAAAAATCTAATACCCAGCCAAGCCAAAAATGGCTGATTTTCAGCCAAATTTTTTTTTCCACAAATCAAACACGCACTATATTCCCTCTTTGGGAACTCTTTTGGGATGCTTTCCAACATAGTTTTAACCCTCTAGATGTAGAAGTAGGAGAATTAAGTGATTTTTCGCAAAACCTGAAAACGTCAAAAAATCTAATACCCGGCCAAGCCAAAAATGGCTGATTTTCAGCCAAAATTTTTTTTTTCCACAAATCAAACACGCACTATATTCCCTCTTTGGGAACTCTTTTGCGATGCTTTCCAACATAGTTTTAACCCTCTAGATGTAGAAGTAGGAGAATTAAGTGATTTTTCGCAAAACCTGAAAACGTCAAAAAATCTAATACCCGGCCAAGCCAAAAATGGCTGATTTTCAGCCAAAATTTTTTTTTCCACAAATCAAACACGCACTATATTCCCTCTTTGGGAACTCTTTTGGGATGCTTTCCAACATAGTTTTAACCCTCTAGATGTAGAAGTAGGAGAATTAAGTGATTTTTCGCAAAACCTGAAAACGTCAAAAAATCTAATACCCGGCCAAGCCAAAAATGGCTGATTTTCAGCCAAAATTTTTTTTTTCCACAAATCAAACACGCACTATATTCCCTCTTTGGGAACTCTTTTGGGATGCTTTCCAACATAGTTTTAACCCTCTAGATGTAGAAGTAGGAGAATTAAGTGATTTTTCGCAAAACCTGAAAACGTCAAAAAATCTAATACCAGGCCAAGCCAAAAATGGCTGATTTTCAGCCAAATTTTTTTTTTCCACAAATCAAACACGCACTATATTCCCTCTTTGGGAACTCTTTTCTGATGCTTTCCAACATAGTTTTAATCCTCTAGATGTATAAGTAGGAAAATTAAGTGATTTTTCGAAAACCTGAAAACGTCAAAAAATCTAATACCCGGCCAAGCCAAAAATGGCTGATTTTCAGCCAAAAAATTTTTTTCCACAAATCAAACACGCACTATATTCCCTCTTTGGGAACTCTTTTGGGATGCTTTCCAACATAGTTTTAACCCTCTAGATGTAGAAGTAGGAGAATTAAGTGATTTTTCGCAAAACCTGAAAACGTCAAAAAATCTAATACCCGGCCAAGCCAAAAATGGCTGAATTTCAGCCAAAATTTTTTTTTTGCACAAATCAAACACGCACTATATTCCCTCTTTGGGAACTCTTTTGGGATGCTTTCCAACATAGTTTTAACCCTCTAGATGTAGAAGTAGGAGAATTAAGTGATTTTTCGCGAAACCTGAAAACGTCAAAAAATCTAATACCCGGCCAAGCCAAAAATGGCAGATTTTCAGCCAACATTTTTTTTCCCACGAATCAAGCACGCACTATATTCCCTCTTTGGGAACTCTTTTGGGATGCTTTCCAACATAGTTTTAACCCTCTAGATGTAGAAGTAGGAGAATTAAGTGATTTTTCGAAAACCTGAAAACGTCAAAAAATCTAATACTCGGCCAAGGCAAAAATGGCTGATTTTCAGCCAAAAATTTTTTTTCCACAAATCAAACACGCACTATATTCCCTCTTTGGGAACTCTTTTGGGATGCTTTCCAACATAGTTTTAACCCTCTAGATGTAGAAGTAGGAGAATTAAGTGATTTTTCGCAAAACCTGAAAACGTTACAAAATCTAATACCCGGCCAAGCCAAAAATGGCTGATTTTCAGCCAAAATTTTTTTTTTCCACAAATCAAACACGCACTATATTCCCTCTTTGGGAACTCTTTTGGGATGTTTTCCAACATAGTTTTAACCCTCTAGATGTAGAAGTAGGAGAATTAAGTGATTTTTCGCAAAACCTGAAAACGTCAAAAAATCTAATACCCGGCCAAACCAAAAATGGCTGATTTTCAGCCAAAATTTTTTTTTTTCCACAAATCAAACACGCACTATATTCCCTCTTTGGGAACTCTTTTGGGATGCTTTCCAACATAGTTTTAACCCTCTAGATGTAGAAGTAGGAGAATTAAGTGATTTTTCGCAAAACCTGAAAACGTCAAAAAATCTAATACCCGGCCAAGCCAAAAATGGCTGTATTTCAGCCAAAAAATTTTTTTTGCACAAATCAAACACGCACTATATTCCCTCTTTGGGAACTCTTTTGGGATGCTTTCCAACATAGTTTTAACCCTCTAGATGTAGAAGTAGGAGAATTAACTGATTTTTCGCAAAACCTGAAAACGTCAAAAAATCTAATACTTGGCCAAGCCAAAAATGGCTGATTTTCAGTCAAAATTTTTTTTTCCACAAATCAAACACGCACTATATTCCCTCTTTGGGAACTCTTTTGGGATGCTTTCCAACATAGTTTTAACCCTCTAGATGTAGAAGTAGGAGAATTAAGTGATTTTTCGAAAACCTGAAAACGTCAAAAAATCTAATACTCGGCCAAGACAAAAATGGCTGATTTTCAGCCAAAATTTTTTTTTCCACAAATCAAACACGCACTATATTCCCTCTTTGGGAACTCTTTTGGGATGCTTTCCAACATAGTTTTAACCCTCTAGATGTAGAAGTAGGAGAATTAAGTGATTTTTCGCAAAACCTGAAAACGTCAAAAAATCTAATACCCGGCCAAGCCAAAAATGGCTGTATTTCAGCCAAAAATTTTTTTTTGCACAAATCAAACACGCACTATATTCCCTCTTTGGGAACTCTTTTGGGATGCTTTCCAACATAGTTTTAACCCTCTAGATGTAGAAGTAGGAGAATTAACTGATTTTTCGCAAAACCTGAAAACGTCAAAAAATCTAATACCTGGCCAAGCCAAAAATGGCTGATTTTCAGTCAAAATTTTTTTTTCCACAAATCAAACACGCACTATATTCCCTCTTTGGGAACTCTTTTGGGATGCTTTCCAACATAGTTTTAACCCTCTAGGTGTAGAAGTAGGAGAATTAACTGATTTTTCGAAAACCTGAAAACATCAAAAAATCTAATACCCAGCCAAGCCAAAAATGGCTGATTTTCAGCCAAATTTTTTTTTCCACAAATCAAACACGCACTATATTCCCTCTTTGGGAACTCTTTTGGGATGCTTTCCAACATAGTTTTAACCCTCTAGATGTAGAAGTAGGAGAATTAACTGATTTTTCGCAAAACCTGAAAACGTCGAAAAATCTAATACCCGGCCAAGACAAAAATGGCTGATTTTCAGTCAAAATTTTTTTTTCCACAAATCAAACACGCACTATATTCCCTCTTTGGGAACTCTTTTGGGATGCTTTCCAACATAGTTTTAACCCTCTAGATGTAGAAGTAGGAGAATTAACTGATTTTTCGAAAACCTGAAAACGTCAAAAAATCTAATACCCAGCCAAGCCAAAAATGGCTGATTTTCAGCCAAATTTTTTTTTCCACAAATCAAACACGCACTATATTCCCTCTTTGGGAACTCTTTTGGGATGCTTTCCAACATAGTTTTAACCCTCTAGATGTAGAAGTAGGAGAATTAAGTGATTTTTCGCAAAACCTGAAAACGTCAAAAAATCTAATACCCGGCCAAGACAAAAATGGCTGATTTTCAGCCAAAAATTTTTTTTACACAAATCAAACACGCACTATATTCCCTCTTTGGGAACTCTTTTGGGATGCTTTCCAACATAGTTTTAACCCTCTAGATGTAGAAGTAGGAGAATTAAGTGATTTTTCGCAAAACCTGAAAACGTCAAAAAATCTAATACCCGGCCAAGCCAAAAATGGCTGTATTTCAGCCAAAAAAATTTTTTTGCACAAATCAAACACGCACTATATTCCCTCTTTGGGAACTCTTTTGGGATGCTTTCCAACATAGTTTTAACCCTCTAGATGTAGAAGTAGGAGAATTAACTGATTTTTTGAAAACCTGAAAACGTCAAAAAATCTAATACCCAGCCAAGCCAAAAATGGCTGATTTTCAGCCATATTTTTTTTTCCACAAATCAAACACGCACTATATTCCCTCTTTGGGAACTCTTTTGGGATGCTTTCCAACATAGTTTTAACCCTCTAGATGTAGAAGTAGGAGAATTAAGTGATTTTTCGAAAACCTGAAAACGTCAAAAAATCTAATACCCGGCCAAGCCAAAAATGGCTGATTTTCAGCCAAAATTTTTTTTTCCAAAAATCAAACACGCACTATATTCCCTCTTTGGGAACTCTTTTGGGATGCTTTCCAACATAGTTTTAACCCTCTAGATGTAGAAGTAGGAGAATTAACTGATTTTTCGAAAACCTGAAAACGTCAAAAAATCTAATACCCAGCCAAGCCAAAAATGGCTGATTTTCAGCCATATTTTTTTTCCACAAATCAAACACGCACTATATTCCCTCTTTGGGAACTCTTTTGGGATGCTTTCCAACATAGTTTTAACCCTCTAGATGTAGAAGTAGGAGAATTAAGTGATTTTTCGAAAACCTGAAAACGTCAAAAAATCTAATACCCGGCCAAGCCAAAAATGGCTGATTTTCAGCCAAAATTTTTTTTTCCAAAAATCAAACACGCACTATATTCCCTCTTTGGGAACTCTTTTGGGATGCTTTCCAACATAGTTTTAACCCTCTAGATGTAGAAGTAGGAGAATTAAGTGATTTTTCGAAAACCTGAAAACGTCAAAAAATCTAATACCCGGCCAAGACAAAAATGGCTGATTTTCAGCCAAAATTTTTTTTTCCACAAATCAAACACGCACTATATTCCCTCTTTGGGAACTCTTTTGGGATGCTTTCCAACATAGTTTTAACCCTCTAGATGTAGAAGTAGGAGAATTAAGTGATTTTTCGCAAAACCTGAAAACGTCAAAAAATCTAATACCCGGCCAAGCCAAAAATGGCTGTATTTCAGCCAAAAATTTTTTTTTGCACAAATCAAACACGCACTATATTCCCTCTTTGGGAACTCTTTTGGGATGCTTTCCAACATAGTTTTAACCCTCTAGATGTAGAAGTAGGAGAATTAAGTGATTTTTCGCAAAACCTGAAAACGTCAAAAAATCTAATACCCGGCCAAGCCAAAAATGGCTGATTTTCAGTCAAAATTTTTTTTTCCACAAATCAAACACGCACTATATTCCCTCTTTGGGAACTCTTTTGGGATGCTTTCCAACATAGTTTTAACCCTCTAGATGTAGAAGTAGGAGAATTATCTGATTTTTCGAAAACCTGAAAACGTCAAAAAATCTAATACCCAGCCAAGCCAAAAATGGCTGATTTTCAGCCAAATTTTTTTTTACACAAATCAAACACGCACTATATTCCCTCTTTGGGAACTCTTTTGGGATGCTTTCCAACATAGTTTTAACCCTCTAGATGTAGAAGTAGGATAATTAAGTGATTTTTCGCAAAACCTGAAAACGTCAAAAAATCTAATACCCGGCCAAGCCAAAAATGGCTGATTTTCAGCCCAAATTTTTTTTTTCCACAAATCAAACACGCACTATATTCCCTCTTTGGGAACTCTTTTGGGATGCTTTCCAACATAGTTTTAACCCTCTAGATGTAGAAGTAGGAGAATTAAGTGATTTTTCGCAAAACCTGAAAACGTCAAAAAATCTAATACCCGGCCAAGCCAAAAATGGCTGATTTTCAGGCAAAATTTTTTTTTCCACAAATCAAACACACACTATATTCCCTCTTTGGGAACTCTTTTGGGATGCTTTCCAACATAGTTTTAACCCTCTAGATGTAGAAGTAGGAGAATTAAGTGATTTTTCGCAAAACCTGAAAACGTCAAAAAATCTAATACCCGGCCAAGCCAAAAATGGCTGATTTTCAGCCAAAATTTTTTTTTCCACAAATCAAACACGCACTATATTCCCTCTTTGGGAACTCTTTTCTGATGCTTTCCAACATAGTTTTAATCCTCTAGATGTATAAGTAGGAAAATTAAGTGATTTTTCGAAAACCTTTAAACGTCAAAAAATCTAATACCCGGCCAAGCCAAAAATGGCTGATTTTCAGCCAAAAAATTTTTTTCCACAAATCAAACACGCACTATATTCCCTCTTTGGGAACTCTTTTGGGATGCTTTCCAACATAGTTTTAACCCTCTAGATGCAGAAGTAGGAGAATTAAGTGATTTTTCGCAAAACCTGAAAACGTCAAAAAATCTAATACCCGGCCAAGCCAAAAATGGCTGAATTTCAGCCAAAATTTTTTTTTTGCACAAATCAAACACGCACTATATTCCCTCTTTGGGAACTCTTTTGGGATGCTTTCCAACATAGTTTTAACCCTCTAGATGTAGAAGTAGGAGAATTAAGTGATTTTTCGAAAACCTGAAAACGTCAAAAAATCTAATACCCAGCCAAGCCAAAAATGGCAGATTTTCAGCCAACATTTTTTTTCCCACGAATCAAGCACGCACTATACCCCCTCTTTGGGAACTCTTTTGGAATGCTTTCCAACATAGTTTTAACCCTCTAGATGTAGAAGTAGGAGAATTAAGTGATTTTTCGCAAAACCTGAAAACGTCAAAAAATCTAATACCCGGCCAAGCCAAAAATGGCTGTATTTCAGCCAAAAAAATTTTTTTGCACAAATCAAACACGCACTATATTCCCTCTTTGGGAACTCTTTTGGGATGCTTTCCAACATAGTTTTAACCCTCTAGATGTAGAAGTAGGAGAATTAACTGATTTTTCGCAAAACCTGAAAACGTCAAAAAATCTAATACTCGGCCAAGCCAAAAATGGCTGATTTTCAGTCAAAAATTTTTTTTCCACAAATCAAACACGCACTATATTCCCTCTTTGGGAACTCTTTTGGGATGCTTTCCAACATAGTTTTAACCCTCTAGATGTAGAAGTAGGAGAATTAACTGATTTTTCGAAAACCTGAAAACGTCAAAAAATCTAATACCCAGCCAAGCCAAAAATGGCTGATTTTCAGCCAAATTTTTTTTTCCACAAATCAAACACGCACTATATTCCCTCTTTGGGAACTCTTTTGGGATGCTTTCCAACATAGTTTTAACCCTCTAGATGTAGAAGTAGGAGAATTAAGTGATTTTTCGCAAAACCTGAAAACGTCAAAAAATCTAATACCCGGCCAAGCCAAAAATGGCTGATTTTCAGCCAAAATTTTTTTTTTCCACAAATCAAACACGCACTATATTCCCTCTTTGGGAACTCTTTTGCGATGCTTTCCAACATAGTTTTAACCCTCTAGATGTAGAAGTAGGAGAATTAAGTGATTTTTCGCAAAACCTGAAAACGTCAAAAAATCTAATACCCGGCCAAGCCAAAAATGGCTGATTTTCAGCCAAAATTTTTTTTTCCACAAATCAAACACGCACTATATTCCCTCTTTGGGAACTCTTTTGGGATGCTTTCCAACATAGTTTTAACCCTCTAGATGTAGAAGTAGGAGAATTAAGTGATTTTTCGCAAAACCTGAAAACGTCAAAAAATCTAATACCCGGCCAAGCCAAAAATGGCTGATTTTCAGCCAAAATTTTTTTTTTCCACAAATCAAACACGCACTATATTCCCTCTTTGGGAACTCTTTTGGGATGCTTTCCAACATAGTTTTAACCCTCTAGATGTAGAAGTAGGAGAATTAAGTGATTTTTCGCAAAACCTGAAAACGTCAAAAAATCTAATACCAGGCCAAGCCAAAAATGGCTGATTTTCAGCCAAATTTTTTTTTTCCACAAATCAAACACGCACTATATTCCCTCTTTGGGAACTCTTTTCTGATGCTTTCCAACATAGTTTTAATCCTCTAGATGTATAAGTAGGAAAATTAAGTGATTTTTCGAAAACCTGAAAACGTCAAAAAATCTAATACCCGGCCAAGCCAAAAATGGCTGATTTTCAGCCAAAAAATTTTTTTCCACAAATCAAACACGCACTATATTCCCTCTTTGGGAACTCTTTTGGGATGCTTTCCAACATAGTTTTAACCCTCTAGATGTAGAAGTAGGAGAATTAAGTGATTTTTCGCAAAACCTGAAAACGTCAAAAAATCTAATACCCGGCCAAGCCAAAAATGGCTGAATTTCAGCCAAAATTTTTTTTTTGCACAAATCAAACACGCACTATATTCCCTCTTTGGGAACTCTTTTGGGATGCTTTCCAACATAGTTTTAACCCTCTAGATGTAGAAGTAGGAGAATTAAGTGATTTTTCGCGAAACCTGAAAACGTCAAAAAATCTAATACCCGGCCAAGCCAAAAATGGCAGATTTTCAGCCAACATTTTTTTTCCCACGAATCAAGCACGCACTATACCCCCTCTTTGGGAACTCTTTTGGAATGCTTTCCAACATAGTTTTAATACTCTAGATGTAGAAGTAGGAGAATTAAGTGATTTCTCGCAAAACCTGAAAACGTCAAAAAATCTAATTCCCGACCAAGCCAAAAATGGCTGATTTTCAGCCAAAATTTTTTTTTCCACAAATCAAACACGCACTATATTCCCTCTTTGGGAACTCTTTTGGGATGCTTTCCAACATAGTTTTAACACTCTAGATGTAGAAGTAGGAGAATTAAGTGATTTTTCGCAAAACCTGAAAACGTCAAAAAATCTAATACCCGACCAAGCCAAAAATGGCTGATTTTCAGCCAAAATTTTTTTTTCCACAAATCAAACACGCACTATATTCCCTCTTTGGGAACTCTTTTGGAATGCTTTCCAACATAGTTTTAACACTCTAGATGTAGAAGTAGGAGAATTAAGTGATTTTTTGAAAACCTGAAAACGTCAAAAAATCTAATACCCGGCCAAGCCACAAATGTCTGATTTTCAGCCAAATTTTTTTTTTCCACAAATCAAACACGCACTATATTCCCTCTTTGGGAACTCTTTTGGTATGCTTTCCAACATAGTTTTAACCCTCTAGATGTAGAAGTAGGAGAATTAACTGATTTTTCGAAAACCTGAAAACGTCAAAAAATCTAATACCCGGCCAAGCCAAAAATGGCTGATTTTCAGCCAAATTTTTTTTTTCCACAAATCAAACACGCACTATATTCCCTCTTTGGGAACTCTTTTGGGATGCTTTCCAACATAGTTTTAACCCTCTAGATGTAGAAGTAGGAGAATTAAGTGATTTTTCGCAAGACCTGAAAACGTTAAAAAATCTAATACCCGGCCAAGCCAAAAATGGCTGATTTTCAGCCAAAATTTTTTTTTCCACAAATCAAACACGCACTATATTCCCTCTTTGGGAACTCTTTTGGGATGCTTTCCAACATAGTTTTAACCCTCTAGATGTAGAAGTAGGAGAATTAAGTGATTTTTCGCAAAACCTGAAAACGTTAAAAAATCTAATACCCGGCCAAGCCAAAAATGGCTGATTTTCAGCCAAAATTTTTTTTTCCACAAATCAAACACGCACTATATTCCCTCTTTGGGAACTCTTTTGGGATGCTTTCCAACATAGTTTTAACCCTCTAGATGTAGAAGTAGAATTAAGTGATTTTTCGCAAAACCTGAAAACGTCAAAAAATCTAATACCCGGCCAAGCCAAAAATGGCTGAATTTCAGCCAAAAAATTATTTTTGCACAAATCAAACACGCACTATATTCCCTCTTTGGGAACTCTTTTGGGATGCTTTCCAACATAGTTTTAACCCTCTAGATGTAGAAGTAGGAGAATTAAGTGATTTTTCGCAAAACCTGAAAACGTCAAAAAATCTAATACCCGGCCAAGCCAAAAATGGCTGATTTTAAGCCAAAAATTTTTTTCCACAAATCAAACACGCACTATATTCCCTCTTTGGGAACTCTTTTGGGATGCTTTCCAACATAGTTTTAACCCTCTAGATGTAGAAGTAGGAGAATTAAGTGATTTTTCGAAAACCTGAAAACGTCAAAAAATCTAATACCCGGGCAAGCCAAAAATGGCTGAATTTCAGCCAAAATTTTTTTTTCCACAAATCAAACACGCACTATATTCCCTCTTTGGGAACTCTTTTGGGATGCTTTCCAACATAGTTTTAACCCTCTAGATGTAGAAGTAGGAGAATTAAGTGATTTTTCGCAAAACCTGAAAACGTCAAAAAATCTAATACCCGGCCAAGCCAAAAATGGCAGATTTTCAGCCAACATTTTTTTTCCCACGAATCAAACACGCACTATACCCCCTCTTTGGGAACTCTTTTGGAATGCTTTCCAACATAGTTTTAACACTCTAGATGTAGAAGTAGGAGAATTAAGTGATTTTTCGCAAAACCTGAAAACGTCAAAAAATCTAATACCCGGCCAAGCCAAAAATGGCTGATTTTCAGCCAAAATTTTTTTTTCCACAAATCAAACACGCACTATATTCCCTCTTTGGGAACTCTTTTGGGATGCTTTCCAACATAGTTTTAATCCTCTAGATGTAGAAGTAGGAGAATTAAGTGATTTTTCGAAAACCTGAAAACGTCAAAAAATCTAATACCCGGCCAAGCCAAAAATGGCTGATTTTCAGCCAAAATTATTTTTTCCAAAAATCAAACACGCACTATATTCCCTCTTTGGGAACTCTTTTGGGATGCTTTCCTACATAGTTTTAACCCTCTAAATGTAGAAGTAGGAGAATTAAGTGATTTTTCGAAAACCTGAAAACGTCAAAAAATCTAATACCCGGCCAAGACAAAAATGGCTGATTTTCAGCCAAAAATTTTTTTTCCACAAATCAAACACGCACTATATTCCCTCTTTGGGAACTCTTTTGGGATGATTTCCAACATAGTTTTAACCCTCTAGATGTAGAAGTAGAATTAAGTGATTTTTCGCAAAACCTGAAAACGTCAAAAAATCTAATACCCGGCCAAGCCAAAAATGGCTGATTTTCAGCCAAAATTTTTTTTCCACAAATCAAACACGCACTATATTCCCTCTTTGGGAACTCTTTTCTGATGCTTTCCAACATAGTTTTAACCCTCTAGATGTATAAGTAGGAGAATTAAGTGATTTTTCGAAAACCTGAAAACGTCAAAAAATCTAATACCCGACCAAGCCAAAAATGGCTGATTTTCAGCCAAAATTTTTTTTTCCACAAATCAAACACGCACTATATTCCCTCTTTGGGAACTCTTTTGGAATGCTTTCCAACATAGTTTTAACACTCTAGATGTAGAAGTAGGAGAATTAAGTGATTTTTCGAAAACCTGAAAACGTCAAAAACTCTAATACCCGGCCAAGCCAAAAATGGCTGATTTTCAGCCAAAATTTTTTTTTCCACAAATCAAACACGCACTATATTCCCTCTTTGGGAACTCTTTTGGGATGCTTTCCAACACAGTTTTAACCCTCTAGATGTAGAAGTAGGAGAATTAAGTGATTTTTCGCAAAACCTGAAAACGTCAAAAAATCTAATACCCGGCCAAGCCAAAAATGGCTGATTTTCAGCCAAAAATTTTTTTTCCACAAATCAAACACGCACTATAGTCCCTCTTTGGGAACTCTTTTGGGATGCTTTCCAACATAGTTTTAACCCTCTAGATGTAGAAGTAGGAGAATTAACTGATTTTTCGAAAACCTGAAAACGTCAAAAAATCTAATACCCGGCCAAGCCAAAAATGGCTGATTTTCAGTCAAATTTTTTTTCCCACAAATCAAACACGCACTATATTCCCTCTTTGGGAACTCTTTTGGGATGCTTTCCAACACAGTTTTAACCCTCTAGATGTAGAAGTAGAAGAATTAAGTGATTTTTCGAAAACCTGAAAACGTCAAAAAATCTAATACCCGGCCAAGCCAAAAATGGCTGATTTTCAGCCAAAATTTTTTTTTCCAAAAATCAAACACGCACTATATTCCCTCTTTGGGAACTCTTTTGGGATGCTTTCCAACATAGTTTTAACCCTCTAGATGTAGAAGTAGGAGAATTAAGTGATTTTTCGAAAACCTGAAAACGTCAAAAAATCTAATACCCGGCCAAGCCAAAAATGGCTGATTTTCAGCCAAAATTTTTTTTCCACAAATCAAACACGCACTATATTCCCTCTTTGGGAACTCTTTTCTGATGCTTTCCAACATAGTTTTAACCCTCTAGATGTATAAGTAGGAGAATTAAGTGATTTTTCGAAAACCTGAAAACGTCAAAAAATCTAATACCCGACCAAGCCAAAAATGGCTGATTTTCAGCCAAAATTTTTTTTTCCACAAATCAAACACGCACTATATTCCCTCTTTGGGAACTCTTTTGGAATGCTTTCCAACATAGTTTTAACACTCTAGATGTAGAAGTAGGAGAATTAAGTGATTTTTCGAAAACCTGAAAACGTCAAAAAATCTAATACCCGGCCAAGCCAAAAATGGCTGATTTTCAGCCAAAATTTTTTTTTCCACAAATCAAACACGCACTATATTCCCTCTTTGGGAACTCTTTTGGGATGCTTTCCAACATAGTTTTAACCCTCTAGATGTAGAAGTAGAATTAAGTGATTTTTCGCAAAACCTGAAAACGTCAAAAAATCTAATACCCGGCCAAGCCAAAAATGGCTGATTTTCAGCCAAATTTTTTTTTCCACAAATCAAACACGCACTATAGTCCCTCTTTGGGAACTCTTTTGGGATGCTTTCCAACATAGTTTTAACCCTCTAGATGTAGAAGTAGGAGAATTAACTGATTTTTCGAAAACCTGAAAACGTCAAAAAATCTAATACCCGGCCAAGCCAAAAATGGCTGATTTTCAGTCAAATTTTTTTTCCCACAAATCAAACACGCACTATATTCCCTCTTTGGGAACTCTTTTGGGATGCTTTCCAACACAGTTTTAACCCTCTAGATGTAGAAGTAGAAGAATTAAGTGATTTTTCGAAAACCTGAAAACGTCAAAAAATCTAATACCCGGCCAAGCCAAAAATGGCTGATTTTCAGCCAAAATTTTTTTTTCCAAAAATCAAACACGCACTATATTCCCTCTTTGGGAACTCTTTTGGGATGCTTTCCAACATAGTTTTAACCCTCTAGATGTAGAAGTAGGAGAATTAAGTGATTTTTCGAAAACCTGAAAACGTCAAAAAATCTAATACCCGGCCAAGACAAAAATGGCTGATTTTCAGCCAAAAATTTTTTTTCCACAAATCAAACACGCACTATATTCCCTCTTTGGGAACTCTTTTGGGATGCTTTCCAACATAGTTTTAACCCTCTAGATGTAGAAGTAGGAGAATTAAGTGATTTTTCGCAAAACCTGAAAACGTCAAAAAATCTAATACCCGGCCAAGCCAAAAATGGCTGATTTTCAGCCAAAATTTTTTTTTCCACAAATCAAACACGCACTATATTCCCTCTTTGGGAACTCTTTTGGGATGCTTTCCAACATAGTTTTAACCCTCTAGATGTAGAAGTAGAATTAAGTGATTTTTCGCAAAACCTGAAAACGTCAAAAAATCTAATACCCGGCCAAGCCAAAAATGGCTGATTTTCAGCCAAAATTTTTTTTCCACAAATCAAACACGCACTATATTCCCTCTTTGGGAACTCTTTTCTGATGCTTTCCAACATAGTTTTAACCCTCTAGATGTATAAGTAGGAGAATTAAGTGATTTTTCGAAAACCTGAAAACGTCAAAAAATCTAATACCCGACCAAGCCAAAAATGGCTGATTTTCAGCCAAAATTTTTTTTTCCACAAATCAAACACGCACTATATTCCCTCTTTGGGAACTCTTTTGGGATGCTTTCCAACACAGTTTTAACCCTCTAGATGTAGAAGTAGGAGAATTAAGTGATTTTTCGCAAAACCTGAAAACGTTAAAAAATCTAATACCCGGCCAAGCCAAAAATGGCTGATTTTCAGCCAAAATTTTTTTTTCCACAAATCAAACACGCACTATATTCCCTCTTTGGGAACTCTTTTGGGATGCTTTCCAACATAGTTTTAACCCTCTAGATGTAGAAGTAGGAGAATTAAGTGATTTTTCGCAAAACCTGAAAACGTTAAAAAATCTAATACCCGGCCAAGCCAAAAATGGCTGATTTTCAGCCAAAATTTTTTTTTCCACAAATCAAACACGCACTATATTCCCTCTTTGGGAACTCTTTTGGGATGCTTTCCAACATAGTTTTAACCCTCTAGATGTAGAAGTAGAATTAAGTGATTTTTCACAAAACCTGAAAACGTCAAAAAATCTAATACCCGGCCAAGCCAAAAATGGCTGAATTTCAGCCAAAAAATTTTTTTTGCACAAATCAAACACGCACTATATTCCCTCTTTGGGAACTCTTTTGGGATGCTTTCCAACATAGTTTTAACCCTCTAGATGTAGAAGTAGGAGAATTAAGTGATTTTTCGCAAAACCTGAAAACGTCAAAAAATCTAATACCCGGCCAAGCCAAAAATGGCTGATTTTAAGCCAAAATTTTTTTTCCACAAATCAAACACGCACTATATTCCCTCTTTGGGAACTCTTTTGGGATGCTTTCCAACATAGTTTTAACCCTCTAGATGTAGAAGTAGGAGAATTAAGTGATTTTTCGAAAACCTGAAAACGTCAAAAAATCTAATACCCGGCCAAGCCAAAAATGGCTGAATTTCAGCCAAAATTTTTTTTTCCACAAATCAAACACGCACTATATTCCCTCTTTGGGAACTCTTTTGGGATGCTTTCCAACATAGTTTTAACCCTCTAGATGTAGAAGTAGGAGAATTAAGTGATTTTTTGCAAAACCTGAAAACGTCAAAAAATCTAATACCCGGCCAAGCCAAAAATGGCAGATTTTCAGCCAACATTTTTTTTCCCACGAATCAAACACGCACTATACCCCCTCTTTGGGAACTCTTTTGGAATGCTTTCCAACATAGTTTTAACACTCTAGATGTAGAAGTAGGAGAATTAAGTGATTTTTCGCAAAACCTGAAAACGTCAAAAAATCTAATACCCGGCCAAGCCAAAAATGGCTGATTTTCAGCCAAAATTTTTTTTTCCACAAATCAAACACGCACTATATTCCCTCTTTGGGAACTCTTTTGGGATGCTTTCCAACATAGTTTTAACCCTCTAGATGTAGAAGTAGAAGAATTAAGTGATTTTTCGAAAACCTGAAAACGTCAAAAAATCTAATACCCGGCCAAGCCAAAAATGGCTGATTTTCAGCCAAAATTTTTTTTTCCAAAAATCAAACACGCACTATATTCCCTCTTTGGGAACTCTTTTGGGATGCTTTCCAACATAGTTTTAACCCTCTAGATGTAGAAGTAGGAGAATTAAGTGATTTTTCGAAAACCTGAAAACGTCAAAAAATCTAATACCCGGCCAAGACAAAAATGGCTGATTTTCAGCCAAAAATTTTTTTTCCACAAATCAAACACGCACTATATTCCCTCTTTGGGAACTCTTTTGGGATGCTTTCCAACATAGTTTTAACCCTCTAGATGTAGAAGTAGGAGAATTAAGTGATTTTTCGCAAAACCTGAAAACGTCAAAAAATCTAATACCCGGCCAAGCCAAAAATGGCTGATTTTCAGCCAAAATTTTTTTTTCCACAAATCAAACACGCACTATATTCCCTCTTTGGGAACTCTTTTGGGATGCTTTCCAACATAGTTTTAACCCTCTAGATGTAGAAGTAGAATTAAGTGATTTTTCGCAAAACCTGAAAACGTCAAAAAATCTAATACCCGGCCAAGCCAAAAATGGCTGATTTTCAGCCAAATTTTTTTTTCCACAAATCAAACACGCACTATAGTCCCTCTTTGGGAACTCTTTTGGGATGCTTTCCAACATAGTTTTAACCCTCTAGATGTAGAAGTAGGAGAATTAACTGATTTTTCGAAAACCTGAAAACGTCAAAAAATCTAATACCCGGCCAAGCCAAAAATGGCTGATTTTCAGTCAAATTTTTTTTCCCACAAATCAAACACGCACTATATTCCCTCTTTGGGAACTCTTTTGGGATGCTTTCCAACACAGTTTTAACCCTCTAGATGTAGAAGTAGAAGAATTAAGTGATTTTTCGAAAACCTGAAAACGTCAAAAAATCTAATACCCGGCCAAGCCAAAAATGGCTGATTTTCAGCCAAAATTTTTTTTTCCAAAAATCAAACACGCACTATATTCCCTCTTTGGGAACTCTTTTGGGATGCTTTCCAACATAGTTTTAACCCTCTAGATGTAGAAGTAGGAGAATTAAGTGATTTTTCGAAAACCTGAAAACGTCAAAAAATCTAATACCCGGCCAAGACAAAAATGGCTGATTTTCAGCCAAAAATTTTTTTTCCACAAATCAAACACGCACTATATTCCCTCTTTGGGAACTCTTTTGGGATGCTTTCCAACATAGTTTTAACCCTCTAGATGTAGAAGTAGGAGAATTAAGTGATTTTTCGCAAAACCTGAAAACGTCAAAAAATCTAATACCCGGCCAAGCCAAAAATGGCTGATTTTCAGCCAAAATTTTTTTTTCCACAAATCAAACACGCACTATATTCCCTCTTTGGGAACTCTTTTGGGATGCTTTCCAACATAGTTTTAACCCTCTAGATGTAGAAGTAGAATTAAGTGATTTTTCGCAAAACCTGAAAACGTCAAAAAATCTAATACCCGGCCAAGCCAAAAATGGCTGATTTTCAGCCAAAATTTTTTTTCCACAAATCAAACACGCACTATATTCCCTCTTTGGGAACTCTTTTCTGATGCTTTCCAACATAGTTTTAACCCTCTAGATGTATAAGTAGGAGAATTAAGTGATTTTTCGAAAACCTGAAAACGTCAAAAAATCTAATACCCGACCAAGCCAAAAATGGCTGATTTTCAGCCAAAATTTTTTTTTCCACAAATCAAACACGCACTATATTCCCTCTTTGGGAACTCTTTTGGGATGCTTTCCAACACAGTTTTAACCCTCTAGATGTAGAAGTAGGAGAATTAAGTGATTTTTCGCAAAACCTGAAAACGTTAAAAAATCTAATACCCGGCCAAGCCAAAAATGGCTGATTTTCAGCCAAAATTTTTTTTTCCACAAATCAAACACGCACTATATTCCCTCTTTGGGAACTCTTTTGGGATGCTTTCCAACATAGTTTTAACCCTCTAGATGTAGAAGTAGGAGAATTAAGTGATTTTTCGCAAAACCTGAAAACGTTAAAAAATCTAATACCCGGCCAAGCCAAAAATGGCTGATTTTCAGCCAAAATTTTTTTTTCCACAAATCAAACACGCACTATATTCCCTCTTTGGGAACTCTTTTGGGATGCTTTCCAACATAGTTTTAACCCTCTAGATGTAGAAGTAGAATTAAGTGATTTTTCACAAAACCTGAAAACGTCAAAAAATCTAATACCCGGCCAAGCCAAAAATGGCTGAATTTCAGCCAAAAAATTTTTTTTGCACAAATCAAACACGCACTATATTCCCTCTTTGGGAACTCTTTTGGGATGCTTTCCAACATAGTTTTAACCCTCTAGATGTAGAAGTAGGAGAATTAAGTGATTTTTCGCAAAACCTGAAAACGTCAAAAAATCTAATACCCGGCCAAGCCAAAAATGGCTGATTTTAAGCCAAAACTTTTTTTCCACAAATCAAACACGCACTATATTCCCTCTTTGGGAACTCTTTTGGGATGCTTTCCAACATAGTTTTAACCCTCTAGATGTAGAAGTAGGAGAATTAAGTGATTTTTCGAAAACCTGAAAACGTCAAAAAATCTAATACCCGGCCAAGCCAAAAATGGCTGAATTTCAGCCAAAATTTTTTTTTCCACAAATCAAACACGCACTATATTCCCTCTTTGGGAACTCTTTTGGGATGCTTTCCAACATAGTTTTAACCCTCTAGATGTAGAAGTAGGAGAATTAAGTGATTTTTTGCAAAACCTGAAAACGTCAAAAAATCTAATACCCGGCCAAGCCAAAAATGGCAGATTTTCAGCCAACATTTTTTTTCCCACGAATCAAACACGCACTATACCCCCTCTTTGGGAACTCTTTTGGAATGCTTTCCAACATAGTTTTAACACTCTAGATGTAGAAGTAGGAGAATTAAGTGATTTTTCGCAAAACCTGAAAACGTCAAAAAATCTAATACCCGGCCAAGCCAAAAATGGCTGATTTTCAGCCAAAATTTTTTTTTCCACAAATCAAACACGCACTATATTCCCTCTTTGGGAACTCTTTTGGGATGCTTTCCAACATAGTTTTAATCCTCTAGATGTAGAAGTAGGAGAATTAAGTGATTTTTCGAAAACCTGAAAACGTCAAAAAATCTAATACCCGGCCAAGCCAAAAATGGCTGATTTTCAGCCAAAATTATTTTTTCCAAAAATCAAACACGCACTATATTCCCTCTTTGGGAACTCTTTTGGGATGCTTTCCTACATAGTTTTAACCCTCTAAATGTAGAAGTAGGAGAATTAAGTGATTTTTCGAAAACCTGAAAACGTCAAAAAATCTAATACCCGGCCAAGACAAAAATGGCTGATTTTCAGCCAAAAATTTTTTTCCACAAATCAAACACGCACTATATTCCCTCTTTGGGAACTCTTTTGGGATGCTTTCCAACATAGTTTTAACCCTCTAGATGTAGAAGTAGGAGAATTAAGTGATTTTTCGCAAAACCTGAAAACGTCAAAAAATCTAATACCCGGCCAAGCCAAAAATGGCTGATTTTCAGCCAAAATTTTTTTTTCCACAAATCAAACACGCACTATATTCCCTCTTTGGGAACTCTTTTGGGATGCTTTCCAACATAGTTTTAACCCTCTAGATGTAGAAGTAGGAGAATTAAGTGATTTTTCGCAAAACCTGAAAACGTCAAAAAATCTAATACCCGGCCAAGCCAAAAATGGCTGATTTTCAGCCAAATGTTTTTTTTTCCACAAATCAAACACGCACTATATTCCCTCTTTGGGAACTCTTTTGGGATGCTTTCCAACATAGTTTTAACCCTCTAGATGTAGAAGTAGGAGAATTAAGTGATTTTTCGCAAAACCTGAAAACGTTAAAAAATCTAATACCCGGCCAAGCCAAAAATGGCTGATTTTCAGCCAAAATTTTTTTTTCCACAAATCAAACACGCACTATATTCCCTCTTTGGGAACTCTTTTGGGATGCTTTCCAACATAGTTTTAACCCTCTAGATGTAGAAGTAGGAGAATTAAGTGATTTTTCGCAAAACCTGAAAACGTTAAAAAATCTAATACCCGGCCAAGCCAAAAATGGCTGATTTTCAGCCAAAATTTTTTTTTCCACAAATCAAACACGCACTATATTCCCTCTTTGGGAACTCTTTTGGGATGCTTTCCAACATAGTTTTAACCCTCTAGATGTAGAAGTAGAATTAAGTGATTTTTCGCAAAACCTGAAAACGTCAAAAAATCTAATACCCGGCCAAGCCAAAAATGGCTGAATTTCAGCCAAAAAATTTATTTTGCACAAATCAAACACGCACTATATTCCCTCTTTGGGAACTCTTTTGGGATGCTTTCCAACATAGTTTTAACCCTCTAGATGTAGAAGTAGGAGAATTAAGTGATTTTTCGCAAAACCTGAAAACGTCAAAAAATCTAATACCCGGCCAAGCCAAAAATGGCAGATTTTCAGCCAACATTTTTTTTCCCACGAATCAAACACGCACTATACCCCCTCTTTGGGAACTCTTTTGGAATGCTTTCCAACATAGTTTTAACCCTCTAGATGTAGAAGTAGGAGAATTAAGTGATTTTTCGCAAAACCTGAAAACGTCAAAAAATCTAATACCCGGCCAAGCCAAAAATGGCAGATTTTCAGCCAACATTTTTTTTCCCACGAATCAAACACGCACTATACCCCCTCTTTGGGAACTCTTTTGGAATGCTTTCCAACATAGTTTTAACCCTCTAGATGTAGAAGTAGGAGAATTAAATGATTTTTCGCAAAACCTGAAAACGTCAAAAAATCTAATACCCGACCAAGCCAAAAATGGCTGATTTTCAGCCAAAATTTTTTTTTCCAAAAATCAAACACGCACTATATTCCCTCTTTGGGAACTCTTTTGGGATGCTTTCCAACATAGTTTTAACCCTCTAGATGTAGAAGTAGGAGAATTAAGTGATTTTTCGAAAACCTGAAAACGTCAAAAAATCTAATACCCGGCCAAGACAAAAATGGCTGATTTTCAGCCAAAAATTTTTTTTCCACAAATCAAACACGCACTATATTCCCTCTTTGGGAACTCTTTTGGGATGCTTTCCAACATAGTTTTAACCCTCTAGATGTAGAAGTAGGAGAATTAAGTGATTTTTCGCAAAACCTGAAAACGTCAAAAAATCTAATACCCGGCCAAGCCAAAAATGGCTGATTTTCAGCCAAAATTTTTTTTTCCACAAATCAAACACGCACTATATTCCCTCTTTGGGAACTCTTTTGGGATGCTTTCCAACATAGTTTTAACCCTCTAGATGTAGAAGTAGAATTAAGTGATTTTTCGCAAAACCTGAAAACGTCAAAAAATCTAATACCCGGCCAAGCCAAAAATGGCTGATTTTCAGCCAAAATTTTTTTTCCACAAATCAAACACGCACTATATTCCCTCTTTGGGAACTCTTTTCTGATGCTTTCCAACATAGTTTTAACCCTCTAGATGTATAAGTAGGAGAATTAAGTGATTTTTCGAAAACCTGAAAACGTCAAAAAATCTAATACCCGACCAAGCCAAAAATGGCTGATTTTCAGCCAAAATTTTTTTTTCCACAAATCAAACACGCACTATATTCCCTCTTTGGGAACTCTTTTGGGATGCTTTCCAACACAGTTTTAACCCTCTAGATGTAGAAGTAGGAGAATTAAGTGATTTTTCGCAAAACCTGAAAACGTTAAAAAATCTAATACCCGGCCAAGCCAAAAATGGCTGATTTTCAGCCAAAATTTTTTTTTCCACAAATCAAACACGCACTATATTCCCTCTTTGGGAACTCTTTTGGGATGCTTTCCAACATAGTTTTAACCCTCTAGATGTAGAAGTAGGAGAATTAAGTGATTTTTCGCAAAACCTGAAAACGTTAAAAAATCTAATACCCGGCCAAGCCAAAAATGGCTGATTTTCAGCCAAAATTTTTTTTTCCACAAATCAAACACGCACTATATTCCCTCTTTGGGAACTCTTTTGGGATGCTTTCCAACATAGTTTTAACCCTCTAGATGTAGAAGTAGAATTAAGTGATTTTTCACAAAACCTGAAAACGTCAAAAAATCTAATACCCGGCCAAGCCAAAAATGGCTGAATTTCAGCCAAAAAATTTTTTTTGCACAAATCAAACACGCACTATATTCCCTCTTTGGGAACTCTTTTGGGATGCTTTCCAACATAGTTTTAACCCTCTAGATGTAGAAGTAGGAGAATTAAGTGATTTTTCGCAAAACCTGAAAACGTCAAAAAATCTAATACCCGGCCAAGCCAAAAATGGCTGATTTTAAGCCAAAATTTTTTTTCCACAAATCAAACACGCACTATATTCCCTCTTTGGGAACTCTTTTGGGATGCTTTCCAACATAGTTTTAACCCTCTAGATGTAGAAGTAGGAGAATTAAGTGATTTTTCGAAAACCTGAAAACGTCAAAAAATCTAATACCCGGCCAAGCCAAAAATGGCTGAATTTCAGCCAAAATTTTTTTTTCCACAAATCAAACACGCACTATATTCCCTCTTTGGGAACTCTTTTGGGATGCTTTCCAACATAGTTTTAACCCTCTAGATGTAGAAGTAGGAGAATTAAGTGATTTTTTGCAAAATCTGAAAACGTCAAAAAATCTAATACCCGGCCAAGCCAAAAATGGCAGATTTTCAGCCAACATTTTTTTTCCCACGAATCAAACACGCACTATACCCCCTCTTTGGGAACTCTTTTGGAATGCTTTCCAACATAGTTTTAACACTCTTGATGTAGAAGTAGGAGAATTAAGTGATTTTTCGCAAAACCTGAAAACGTCAAAAAATCTAATACCCGGCCAAGCCAAAAATGGCTGATTTTCAGCCAAAATTTTTTTTTCCACAAATCAAACACGCACTATATTCCCTCTTTGGGAACTCTTTTGGGATGCTTTCCAACATAGTTTTAATCCTCTAGATGTAGAAGTAGGAGAATTAAGTGATTTTTCGAAAACCTGAAAACGTCAAAAAATCTAATACCCGGCCAAGCCAAAAATGGCTGATTTTCAGCCAAAATTATTTTTTCCAAAAATCAAACACGCACTATATTCCCTCTTTGGGAACTCTTTTGGGATGCTTTCCTACATAGTTTTAACCCTCTAAATGTAGAAGTAGGAGAATTAAGTGATTTTTCGAAAACCTGAAAACGTCAAAAAATCTAATACCCGGCCAAGACAAAAATGGCTGATTTTCAGCCAAAAATTTTTTTTCTACAAATCAAACACGCACTATATTCCCTCTTTGGGAACTCTTTTGGGATGCTTTCCAACATAGTTTTAACCCTCTAGATGTAGAAGTAGGAGAATTAAGTGATTTTTCGCAAAACCTGAAAACGTCAAAAAATCTAATACCCGGCCAAGCCAAAAATGGCTGATTTTCAGCCAAAATTTTTTTTTCCACAAATCAAACACGCACTATATTCCCTCTTTGGGAACTCTTTTGGGATGCTTTCCAACATAGTTTTAACCCTCTAGATGTAGAAGTAGGAGAATTAAGTGATTTTTCGCAAAACCTGAAAACGTCAAAAAATCTAATACCCGGCCAAGCCAAAAATGGCTGATTTTCAGCCAAATTTTTTTTTTCCACAAATCAAACACGCACTATATTCCCTCTTTGGGAACTCTTTTGGGATGCTTTCCAACATAGTTTTAACCCTCTAGATGTAGAAGTAGGAGAATTAAGTGATTTTTCGCAAAACCTGAAAACGTTAAAAAATCTAATACCCGGCCAAGCCAAAAATGGCTGATTTTCAGCCAAAATTTTTTTTTCCACAAATCAAACACGCACTATATTCCCTCTTTGGGAACTCTTTTGGGATGCTTTCCAACATAGTTTTAACCCTCTAGATGTAGAAGTAGGAGAATTAAGTGATTTTTCGCAAAACCTGAAAACGTTAAAAAATCTAATACCCGGCCAAGCCAAAAATGGCTGATTTTCAGCCAAATTTTTTTTTTCCACAAATCAAACACGCACTATATTCCCTCTTTGGGAACTCTTTTGGGATGCTTTCCAACATAGTTTTAACCCTCTAGATGTAGAAGTAGAATTAAGTGATTTTTCGCAAAACCTGAAAACGTCAAAAAATCTAATACCCGGCCAAGCCAAAAATGGCTGAATTTCAGCCAAAAAATTTATTTTGCACAAATCAAACACGCACTATATTCCCTCTTTGGGAACTCTTTTGGGATGCTTTCCAACATAGTTTTAACCCTCTAGATGTAGAAGTAGGAGAATTAAGTGATTTTTCGCAAAACCTGAAAACGTCAAAAAATCTAATACCCGGCCAAGCCAAAAATGGCAGATTTTCAGCCAACATTTTTTTTCCCACGAATCAAACACGCACTATACCCCCTCTTTGGGAACTCTTTTGGAATGCTTTCCAACATAGTTTTAACCCTCTAGATGTAGAAGTAGGAGAATTACGTGATTTTTCGCAAAACCTGAAAACGTCAAAAAATCTAATACCCGGCCAAGCCAAAAATGTCAGATTTTCAGCCAACATTTTTTTTCCCACGAATCAAACACGCACTATACCCCCTCTTTGGGAACTCTTTTGGAATGCTTTCCAACATAGTTTTAACCCTCTAGATGTAGAAGTAGGAGAATTAAGTGATTTTTCGCAAAACCTGAAAACGTCAAAAAATCTAATACCCGACCAAGCCAAAAATGGCTGATTTTCAGCCAAAATTTTTTTTTCCAAAAATCAAACACGCACTATATTCCCTCTTTGGGAACTCTTTTGGGATGCTTTCCAACATAGTTTTAACCCTCTAGATGTAGAAGTAGGAGAATTAAGTGATTTTTCGAAAACCTGAAAACGTCAAAAAATCTAATACCCGGCCAAGACAAAAATGGCTGATTTTCAGCCAAAAATTTTTTTTCCACAAATCAAACACGCACTATATTCCCTCTTTGGGAACTCTTTTGGGATGCTTTCCAACATAGTTTTAACCCTCTAGATGTAGAAGTAGGAGAATTAAGTGATTTTTCGCAAAACCTGAAAACGTCAAAAAATTTAATACCCGACCAAGCCAAAAATGGCTGATTTTCAGCCAAAATTTTTTTTTCCACAAATCAAACACGCACTATATTCCCTCTTTGGGAACTCTTTTCTGATGCTTTCCAACATAGTTTTAACCCTCTAGATGTATAAGTAGGAGAATTAAGTGATTTTTCGAAAACCTGAAAACATCAAAAAATCTAATAGCCGGCCAAGCCAAAAATGGCTGATTTTCAGCCAAAAATTTTTTTTCCACAAATCAAACACGCACTATATTCCCTCTTTGGGAACTCTTTTGGGATGCTTTCCAACATAGTTTTAACACTCTAGATGTAGAAGTAGGAGAATTAAGTGATTTTTCGCAAAACCTGAAAACGTCAAAAAATCTAATACCCGACCAAGCCAAAAATGGCTGATTTTCAGCCAAAATTTTTTTTTCCACAAATCAAACACGCACTATATTCCCTCTTTGGGAACTCTTTTGGAATGCTTTCCAACATAGTTTTAACCCTCTAGATGTAGAAGTAGGAGAATTAAGTGATTTTTCGCAAAACCTGAAAACGTTAAAAAATCTAATACCCGGCCAAGCCAAAAATGGCTGATTTTCAGCCAAAATTTTTTTTTCCACAAATCAAACACACAGTATATTCCCTCTTTGGGAACTCTTTTGGGATGCTTTCCAACATAGTTTTAACCCTCTAGATGTAGAAGTAGAATTAAGTGATTTTTCACAAAACCTGAAAACGTCAAAAAATCTAATACCCGGCCAAGCCAAAAATGGCTGAATTTCAGCCAAAAATTTTTTTTTGCACAAATCAAACACGCACTATATTCCCTCTTTGGGAACTCTTTTGGGATGCTTTCCAACATAGTTTTAACCCTCTAGATGTAGAAGTAGGAGAATTAAGTGATTTTTCGCAAAACCTGAAAACGTCAAAAAATCTAATACCCGGCCAAGCCAAAAATGGCTGATTTTAAGCCAAAAAATTTTTTCCACAAATCAAACACGCACTATATTCCCTCTTTGGGAACTCTTTTGGGATGCTTTCCAACATAGTTTTAACCCTCTAGATGTAGAAGTAGGAGAATTAAGTGATTTTTCGAAAACCTGAAAACGTCAAAAAATCTAATACCCGGCCAAGCCAAAAATGGCTGAATTTCAGCAAAAATTTTTTTTTCCACAAATCAAACACGCACTATATTCCCTCTTTGGGAACTCTTTTGGGATGCTTTCCAACATAGTTTTAACCCTCTAGATGTAGAAGTAGGAGAATTAAGTGATTTTTCGCAAAACCTGAAAACGTCAAAAAATCTAATACCCGGCCAAGCCAAAAATGGCAGATTTTCAGCCAACATTTTTTTTCCCACGAATCAAACACGCACTATACCCCCTCTTTGGGAACTCTTTTGGAATGCTTTCCAACATAGTTTTAACACTCTAGATGTAGAAGTAGGAGAATTAAGTGATTTTTCGCAAAACCTGAAAACGTCAAAAAATCTAATACCCGGCCAAGCCAAAAATGGCTGATTTTCAGCCAAAATTTTTTTTTCCACAAATCAAACACGCACTATATTCCCTCTTTGGGAACTCTTTTGGGATGCTTTCCAACATAGTTTTAATCCTCTAGATGTAGAAGTAGGAGAATTAAGTGATTTTTCGAAAACCTGAAAACGTCAAAAAATCTAATACCCGGCCAAGCCAAAAATGGCTGATTTTCAGCCAAAATTATTTTTTCCAAAAATCAAACACGCACTATATTCCCTCTTTGGGAACTCTTTTGGGATGCTTTCCTACATAGTTTTAACCCTCTAAATGTAGAAGTAGGAGAATTAAGTGATTTTTCGAAAACCTGAAAACGTCAAAAAATCTAATACCCGGCCAAGACAAAAATGGCTGATTTTCAGCCAAAATTTTTTTTTCCACAAATCAAACACGCACTATATTCCCTCTTTGGGAACTCTTTTGGGATGCTTTCCAACATAGTTTTAACCCTCTAGATGTAGAAGTAGGAGAATTAAGTGATTTTTCGCAAAACCTGAAAACGTCAAAAAATCTAATACCCGGCCAAGCCAAAAATGGCTGATTTTCAGCCAAAATTTTTTTTTCCACAAATCAAACACGCACTATATTCCCTCTTTGGGAACTCTTTTGGGATGCTTTCCAACATAGTTTTAACCCTCTAGATGTAGAAGTAGGAGAATTAAGTGATTTTTCGCAAAACCTGAAAACGTCAAAAAATCTAATACCCGGCCAAGCCAAAAATGGCTGATTTTCAGCCAAATTTTTTTTTTCCACAAATCAAACACGCACTATATTCCCTCTTTGGGAACTCTTTTGGGATGCTTTCCAACATAGTTTTAACCCTCTAGATGTAGAAGTAGGAGAATTAAGTGATTTTTCGCAAAACCTGAAAACGTTAAAAAATCTAATACCCGGCCAAGCCAAAAATGGCTGATTTTCAGCCAAAAATTTTTTTTCCACAAATCAAACACGCACTATATTCCCTCTTTGGGAACTCTTTTGGGATGCTTTCCAACATAGTTTTAACCCTCTAGATGTAGAAGTAGAATTAAGTGATTTTTCGCAAAACCTGAAAACGTCAAAAAATCTAATACCCGGCCAAGCCAAAAATGGCTGAATTTCAGCCAAAAAATTTATTTTGCACAAATCAAACACGCACTATATTCCCTCTTTGGGAACTCTTTTGGGATGCTTTCCAACATAGTTTTAACCCTCTAGATGTAGAAGTAGGAGAATTAAGTGATTTTTCGCAAAACCTGAAAACGTCAAAAAATCTAATACCCGGCCAAGCCAAAAATGGCAGATTTTCAGCCAACATTTTTTTTCCCACGAATCAAACACGCACTATACCCCCTCTTTGGGAACTCTTTTGGAATGCTTTCCAACATAGTTTTAACCCTCTAGATGTAGAAGTAGGAGAATTAAGTGATTTTTCGCAAAACCTGAAAACGTCAAAAAATCTAATACCCGGCCAAGCCAAAAATGGCAGATTTTCAGCCAACATTTTTTTTCCCACGAATCAAACACGCACTATACCCCCTCTTTGGGAACTCTTTTGGAATGCTTTCCAACATAGTTTTAACCCTCTAGATGTAGAAGTAGGAGAATTAAGTGATTTTTCGCAAAACCTGAAAACGTCAAAAAATCTAATACCCGGCCAAGCCAAAAATGGCTGATTTTCAGCCAAAAATTTTTTTCCAAATATCAAACACGCACTATATTCCCTCTTTGGGAACTCTTTTGGGATGCTTTCCAACATAGTTTTAACCCTCTAGATGTAGAAGTAGGAGAATTAAGTGATTTTTCGAAAACCTGAAAACGTCAAAAAATCTAATACCCGGCCAAGACAAAAATGGCTGATTTTCAGCCAAAAAATTTTTTTCCACAAATCAAACACAAACTATATTCCCTCTTTGGGAACTCTTTTGGGATGCTTTCCAACATAGTTTTAACCCTCTAGATGTAGAAGTAGGAGAATTAAGTGATTTTTCGCAAAACCTGAAAACGTCAAAAAATCTAATACCCGACCAAGCCAAAAATGGCTGATTTTCAGCCAAAATTTTTTTTTCCACAAATCAAACACGCACTATATTCCCTCTTTGGGAACTCTTTTCTGATGCTTTCCAACATAGTTTTAACCCTCTAGATGTATAAGTAGGAGAATTAAGTGATTTTTCGAAAACCTGAAAACGTCAAAAAATCTAATAGCCGGCCAAGCCAAAAATGGCTGATTTTCAGCCAAAAATTTTTTTTCCACAAATCAAACACGCACTATATTCCCTCTTTGGGAACTCTTTTGGGATGCTTTCCAACATAGTTTTAACACTCTAGATGTAGAAGTAGGAGAATTAAGTGATTTTTCGCAAAACCTGAAAACGTCAAAAAATCTAATACCCGACCAAGCCAAAAATGGCTGATTTTCAGCCAAAAATTTTTTTTCCACAAATCAAACACGCACTATATTCCCTCTTTGGGAACTCTTTTGGGATGCTTTCCAACATAGTTTTAACCCTCTAGATGTAGAAGTAGGAGAATTAAGTGATTTTTCGAAAACCTGAAAACGTCAAAAAATCTAATAGCCGGCCAAGCCAAAAATGGCTGATTTTCAGCCAAAAATTTTTTTTGCACAAATCAAACACGCACTATATTCCCTCTTTGGGAACTCTTTTGGGATGCTTTCCAACATAGTTTTAACACTCTAGATGTAGAAGTAGGAGAATTAAGTGATTTTTCGCAAAACCTGAAAACGTCAAAAAATCTAATACCCGACCAAGCCAAAAATGGCTGATTTTCAGCCAAAAAATTTTTTTCCACAAATCAAACACGCACTATATTCTCTCTTTGGGAACTCTTTTGGAATGCTTTCCAACATAGTTTTAACACTCTAGATGTAGAAGTAGGAGAATTAAGTGATTTTTCGAAAACCTGAAAACGTCAAAAAATCTAATACCCGGCCAAGCCACAAATGTCTGATTTTCAGCCAAATTTTTTTTTTCCACAAATCAAACACGCACTATATTCCCTCTTTGGGAACTCTTTTGGGATGCTTTCCAACATAGTTTTAACCCTCTAGATGTAGAAGTAGGAGAATTAACTGATTTTTCGAAAACCTGAAAACGTCAAAAAATCTAATACCCGGCCAAGCCAAAAATGGCTGATTTTCAGCCAAAAATTTTTTTTCCACAAATCAAACACGCACTATATTCCCTCTTTGGGAACTCTTTTGGGATGCTTTCCAACATAGTTTTAACCCTCTAGATGTAGAAGTAGGAGAATTAAGTGATTTTTCGCAAAACCTGAAAACGTCAAAAAATCTAATACCCGGCCAAGCCAAAAATGGCTGATTTTCAGCCAAAATTTTTTTTTCCACAAATCAAACACGCACTATATTCCCTCTTTGGGAACTCTTTTGGGATGCTTTCCAACATAGTTTTAACCCTCTAGATGTAGAAGTAGAATTAAGTGATTTTTCGCAAAACCTGAAAACGTCAAAAAATCTAATACCCGGCCAAGCCAAAAATGGCTGAATTTCAGCCAAAAATTTTTTTTTACACAAATCAAACACGCACTATATTCCCTCTTTGGGAACTCTTTTGGGATGCTTTCCAACATAGTTTTAACCCTCTAGATGTAGAAGTAGGAGAATTAAGTGATTTTTCGCAAAACCTGAAAACGTCAAAACATCTAATACCCGGCCAAGCCAAAAATGGCTGATTTTAAGCCAAAAATTTATTTCCACAAATCAAACACGCACTATATTCCCTCTTTGGGAACTCTTTTACGGTATGCTTTCCAACATAGTTTTAACCCTCTAGATGTAGAAGTAGGAGAATTAAGTGATTTTTCGAAAACCTGAAAACGTCAAAAAATCTAATACCCGGCCAAGCCAAAAATGGCTGAATTTCAGCCAAAATTTTTTTTTCCACAAATCAAACACGCACTATATTCCCTGTTTGGGAACTCTTTTGGGATGCTTTCCAACATAGTTTTAACCCTCTAGATGTAGAAGTAGGAGAATTAAGTGATTTTTCGCAAAACCTGAAAACGTCAAAAAATCTAATACCCGGCCAAGCCAAAAATGGCAGATTTTCAGCCAACATTTTTTTTCCCACGAATCAAACACGCACTATACCCCCTCTTTGGGAACTCTTTTGGAATGCTTTCCAACATAGTTTTAACACTCTAGATGTAGAAGTAGGAGAATTAAGTGATTTTTCGCAAAACCTGAAAACGTCAAAAAATCTAATACCCGGCCAAGCCAAAAATGGCTGATTTTCAGCCAAAATTTTTTTTTCCACAAATCAAACACGCACTATATTCCCTCTTTGGGAACTCTTTTGGGATGCTTTCCAACATAGTTTTAACCCTCTAGATGTAGAAGTAGGAGAATTAAGTGATTTTTCGAAAACCTGAAAACGTCAAAAAATCTAATACCCGGCCAAGCCAAAAATGGCTGATTTTCAGCCAAAATTATTTTTTCCAAAAATCAAACACGCACTATATTCCCTCTTTGGGAACTCTTTTGGGATGCTTTCCAACATAGTTTTAACCCTCTAGATGTAGAAGTAGAATTAAGTGATTTTTCGCAAAACCTGAAAACGTCAAAAAATCTAATACCCGGCCAAGCCAAAAATGGCTGAATTTCAGCCAAAAAATTTATTTTGCACAAATCAAACACGCACTATATTCCCTCTTTGGGAACTCTTTTGGGATGCTTTCCAACATAGTTTTAACCCTCTAGATGTAGAAGTAGGAGAATTAAGTGATTTTTCGCAAAACCTGAAAACGTCAAAAAATCTAATACCCGGCCAAGCCAAAAATGGCAGATTTTCAGCCAACATTTTTTTTCCCACGAATCAAACACGCACTATACCACCTCTTTGGGAACTCTTTTGGAATGCTTTCCAACATAGTTTTAACCCTCTAGATGTAGAAGTAGGAGAATTAAGTGATTTTTCGCAAAACCTGAAAACGTCAAAAAATCTAATACCCGGCCAAGCCAAAAATGGCAGATTTTCAGCCAACATTTTTTTTCCCACGAATCAAACACGCACTATACCCCCTCTTTGGGAACTCTTTTGGAATGCTTTCCAACATAGTTTTAACCCTCTAGATGTAGAAGTAGGAGAATTAAGTGATTTTTCGCAAAACCTGAAAACGTCAAAAAATCTAATACCCGGCCAAGCCAAAAATGGCTGATTTTCAGCCAAAATTTTTTTTTCCAAAAATCAAACACGCACTATATTCCCTCTTTGGGAACTCTTTTGGGATGCTTTCCAACATAGTTTTAACCCTCTAGATGTAGAAGTAGGAGAATTAAGTGATTTTTCGAAAACCTGAAAACGTCAAAAAATCTAATACCCGGCCAAGACAAAAATGGCTGATTTTCAGCCAAAAAATTTTTTTCCACAAATCAAACACACACTATATTCCCTCTTTGGGAACTCTTTTGGGATGCTTTCCAACATAGTTTTAACCCTCTAGATGTAGAAGTAGGAGAATTAAGTGATTTTTCGCAAAACCTGAAAACGTCAAAAAATCTAATACCCGACCAAGCCAAAAATGGCTGATTTTCAGCCAAAATTTTTTTTTCCACAAATCAAACACGCACTATATTCCCTCTTTGGGAACTCTTTTCTGATGCTTTCCAACATAGTTTTAACCCTCTAGATGTATAAGTAGGAGAATTAAGTGATTTTTCGAAAACCTGAAAACGTCAAAAAATCTAATAGCCGGCCAAGCCAAAAATGGCTGATTTTCAGCCAAAAATTTTTTTTCCACAAATCAAACACGCACTATATTCCCTCTTTGGGAACTCTTTTGGGATGCTTTCCAACATAGTTTTAACACTCTAGATGTAGAAGTAGGAGAATTAAGTGATTTTTCGCAAAACCTGAAAACGTCAAAAAATCTAATACCCGACCAAGCCAAAAATGGCTGATTTTCAGCCCAAAATTTTTTTCCCACAAATCAAACACGCACTATATTTCCTCTTTGGGAACTCTTTTGGAATGCTTTCCAACATAGTTTTAACACTCTAGATGTAGAAGTAGGAGAATTAAGTGATTTTTCGAAAACCTGAAAACGTCAAAAAATCTAATACCCGGCCAAGCCACAAATGTCTGATTTTCAGCCAAATTTTTTTTTTCCACAAATCAAACACGCACTATATTCCCTCTTTGGGAACTCTTTTGGGATGCTTTCCAACATAGTTTTAACCCTCTAGATGTAGAAGTAGGAGAATTAACTGATTTTTCGAAAACCTGAAAACGTCAAAAAATCTAATACCCGGCCAAGCCAAAAATGGCTGATTTTCAGCCAAAATTTTTTTTTCCACAAATCAAACACGCACTATATTCCCTCTTTGGGAACTCTTTTGGGATGCTTTCCAACATAGTTTTAACACTCTAGATGTAGAAGTAGGAGAATTAAGTGATTTTTCGCAAAACCTGAAAACGTCAAAAAATCTAATACCCGGCCAAGCCAAAAATGGCTGATTTTCAGCCAAAATTTTTTTTTCCACAAATCAAACACGCACTATATTCCCTCTTTGGGAACTCTTTTGGGATGCTTTCCAACATAGTTTTAACCCTCTAGATGTAGAAGTAGGAGAATTAAGTGATTTTTCGCAAAACCTGAAAACGTCAAAAAATCTAATACCCGGCCAAGCCAAAAATGGCTGATTTTCAGCCAAAATTTTTTTTTCCACAAATCAAACACGCACTATATTCCCTCTTTGGGAACTCTTTTGGGATGCTTTCCAACATAGTTTTAACCCTCTAGATGTAGAAGTAGAATTAAGTGATTTTTCGCAAAACCTGAAAACGTCAAAAAATCTAATACCCGGCCAAGCCAAAAATGGCTGATTTTCAGCCAAAAATTTTTTTTTGCACAAATCAAACACGCACTATATTCCCTCTTTGGGAACTCTTTTGGAATGCCTTCCAACATAGTTTTAACCCTCTATATGTAGAAGTAGGAGAATTAAGTGATTTTTCGCAAAACCTGAAAACGTCAAAAAATCTAATACCCGGCCAAGCCAAAAATGGCTGATTTTCAGCCAAAATTTTTTTTTCCAAAAATCAAACACGCACTATATTCCCTCTTTGGGAACTCTTTTGGGATGCTTTCCAACATAGTTTTAACCCTCTAGATGTAGAAGTAGGAGAATTAAGTGATTTTTCGAAAACCTGAAAACGTCAAAAAATCTAATACCCGGCCAAGACAAAAATGGCTGATTTTCAGCCAAAATTTTTTTTTCCACAAATCAAACACACACTATATTCCCTCTTTGGGAACTCTTTTGGGATGCTTTCCAACATAGTTTTAACCCTCTAGATGTAGAAGTAGGAGAATTAAGTGATTTTTCGCAAAACCTGAAAACGTCAAAAAATCTAATACCCGACCAAGCCAAAAATGGCTGATTTTCAGCCAAAATTTTTTTTTCCACAAATCAAACACGCACTATATTCCCTCTTTGGGAACTTTTTTCTGATGCTTTCCAACATAGTTTTAACCCTCTAGATGTATAAGTAGGAGAATTAAGTGATTTTTCGAAAACCTGAAAACGTCAAAAAATCTAATAGCCGGCCAAGCCAAAAATGGCTGATTTTCAGCCAAAATTTTTTTTTCCACAAATCAAACACGCACTATATTCCCTCTTTGGGAACTCTTTTGGGATGCTTTCCAACATAGTTTTAACACTCTAGATGTAGAAGTAGGAGAATTAAGTGATTTTTCGCAAAACCTGAAAACGTCAAAAAATCTAATACCCGACCAAGCCAAAAATGGCTGATTTTCAGCCAAAAATTTTTTTTCCACAAATCAAACACGCACTATATTCCCTCTTTGGGAACTCTTTTGGAATGCTTTCCAACATAGTTTTAACACTCTAGATGTAGAAGTAGGAGAATTAAGTGATTTTTCGAAAACCTGAAAACGTCAAAAAATCTAATACCCGGCCAAGCCACAAATGTCTGATTTTCAGCCAAATTTTTTTTTTCCACAAATCAAACACGCACTATATTCCCTCTTTGGGAACTCTTTTGGGATGCTTTCCAACATAGTTTTAACCCTCTAGATGTAGAAGTAGGAGAATTAACTGATTTTTCGAAAACCTGAAAACGTCAAAAAATCTAATACCCGGCCAAGCCAAAAATGGCTGATTTTCAGCCAAAATTTTTTTTTCCACAAATCAAACACGCACTATATTCCCTCTTTGGGAACTCTTTTGGGATGCTTTCCAACATAGTTTTAACCCTCTAGATGTAGAAGTAGGAGAATTAAGTGATTTTTCGCAAAACCTGAAAACGTCAAAAAATCTAATACCCGGCCAAGCCAAAAATGGCTGATTTTCAGCCAAAATTTTTTTTTCCACAAATCAAACACGCACTATATTCCCTCTTTGGGAACTCTTTTGGGATGCTTTCCAACATAGTTTTAACCCTCTAGATGTAGAAGTAGGAGAATTAAGTGATTTTTCGCAAAACCTGAAAACGTCAAAAAATCTAATACCCGGCCAAGCCAAAAATGGCTGATTTTAAGCCAAAATTTTTTTTCCACAAATCAAACACGCACTATATTCCCTCTTTGGGAACTCTTTTGGGATGCTTTCCAACATAGTTTTAACCCTCTAGATGTAGAAGTAGAATTAAGTGATTTTTCGCAAAACCTGAAAACGTCAAAAAATCTAATACCCGGCCAAGCCAAAAATGGCTGAATTTCAGCCAAAAAATTTTTTTTCCACAAATCAAACACGCACTATATTCCCTCTTTGGGAACTCTTTTGGGATGCTTTCCAACATAGTTTTAACCCTCTAGATGTAGAAGTAGGAGAATTAAGTGATTTTTCGCAAAACCTGAAAACGTCAAAAAATCTAATACCCGGCCAAGCCAAAAATGGCTGATTTTAAGCCAAAATTTTTTTTCCACAAATCAAACACGCACTATATTCCCTCTTTGGGAACTCTTTTGGGATGCTTTCCAACATAGTTTTAACCCTCTAGATGTAGAAGTAGGAGAATTAAGTGATTTTTCGAAAACCTGAAAACGTCAAAAAATCTAATACCCGGCCAAGCCAAAAATGGCTGAATTTCAGCCAAAATGTTTTTTTTACACAAATCAAACACGCACTATATTCCCTCTTTGGGAACTCTTTTGGGATGCTTTCCAACATAGTTTTAACCCCCTAGATGTAGAAGTAGGAGAATTAAGTGATTTTTCGCAAAACCTGAAAACGTCAAAAAATCTAATACCCGGCCAAGCCAAAAATGGTTGATTTTAAGCCAAAAATTTTTTTCCACAAATCAAACACGCACTATATTCCCTCTTTGGGAACTCTTTTGGGATGCTTTCCAACATAGTTTTAACCCTCTAGATGTAGAAGTAGAATTAAGTGATTTTTCGCAAAACCTGAAAACGTCAAAAAATCTAATATCCGGCCAAGCCAAAAATGGCTGAATTTCAGCCAAAAAATTTTTTTTGCACAAATCAAACACGCACTATATTCCCTCTTTGGGAACTCTTTTGGGATGCTTTCCAACATAATTTTAACCCTCTAGATGTAGAAGTAGGAGAATTAAGTGATTTTTCGCAAAACCTGAAAACGTCAAAAAATCTAATACCCGGCCAAGCCAAAAATGGCTGATTTTAAGCCAAAATTTTTTTTCCACAAATCAAACACGCACTATATTCCCTCTTTGGGAACTCTTTTGGGATGCTTTCCAACATAGTTTTAACCCTCTAGATGTAGAAGTAGGAGAATTAAGTGATTTTTCGAAAACCTGAAAACGTCAAAAAATCTAATACCCGGCCAAGCCAAAAATGGCTGAATTTCAGCCAAAATTTTTTTTTACACAAATCAAACACGCACTATATTCCCTCTTTGGGAACTCTTTTGGGATGCTTTCCAACATAGTTTTAACCCTCTAGATGTAGAAGTAGGAGAATTAAGTGATTTTTCGCAAAACCTGAAAACGTCAAAAAATCTAATACCCGGCCAAGCCAAAAATGGCAGATTTTCAGCCAACATTTTTTTTCCCACGAATCAAACACGCACTATACCCCCTCTTTGGGAACTCTTTTGGAATGCTTTCCAACATAGTTTTAACCCTCTAGATGTAGAAGTAGGAGAATTAAGTGATTTTTCGCAAAACCTGAAAACGTCAAAAAATCTAATACCCGGCCAAGCCAAAAATGGCTGAATTTCAGCCAAAAAATTTTTTTTTGCACAAATCAAACACGCACTATATTCCCTCTTTGGGAACTCTTTTGGGATGCTTTCCAACATAGTTTTAACCCTCTAGATGTAGAAGTAGGAGAATTAAGTGATTTTTCGCAAAACCTGAAAACGTCAAAAAATCTAATACCCGGCCAAGCCAAAAATGGCTGATTTTAAGCCAAAATTTTTTTTCCACAAATCAAACACGCACTATATTCCCTCTTTGGGAACTCTTTTGGGATGCTTTCCAACATAGTTTTAACCCTCTAGATGTAGAAGTAGGAGAATTAAGTGATTTTTCGAAAACCTGAAAACGTCAAAAAATCTAATACCCGGCCAAGCCAAAAATGGCTGAATTTCAGCCAAAATTTTTTTTTACACAAATCAAACACGCACTATATTCCCTCTTTGGGAACTCTTTTGGGATGCTTTCCAACATAGTTTTAACCCTCTAGATGTAGAAGTAGGAGAATTAAGTGATTTTTCGCAAAACCTGAAAACGTCAAAAAATCTAATACCCGGCCAAGCCAAAAATGGCTGATTTTAAGCCAAAAATGTTTTTCCACAAATCAAACACGCACTATATTCCCTCTTTGGGAACTCTTTTGGGATGCTTTCCAACATAATTTTAACCCTCTAGATGTAGAAGTAGGAGAATTAAGTGATTTTTCGCAAAACCTGAAAACGTCAAAAAATCTAATACCCGGCCAAGCCAAAAATGGCTGATTTTAAGCCAAAATTTTTTTTCCACAAATCAAACACGCACTATATTCCCTCTTTGGGAACTCTTTTGGGATGCTTTCCAACATAGTTTTAACCCTCTAGATGTAGAAGTAGGAGAATTAAGTGATTTTTCGCAAAACCTGAAAACGTCAAAAAATCTAATACCCGGCCAAGCCAAAAATGGCTGAATTTCAGCCAAAATTTTTTTTTACACAAATCAAACACGCACTATATTCCCTCTTTGGGAACTCTTTTGGGATGCTTTCCAACATAGTTTTAACCCTCTAGATGTAGAAGTAGGAGAATTAAGTGATTTTTCGCAAAACCTGAAAACGTCAAAAAATCTAATACCCGGCCAAGCCAAAAATGGCAGATTTTCAGCCAACATTTTTTTTCCCACGAATCAAACACGCACTATACCCCCTCTTTGGGAACTCTTTTGGAATGCTTTCCAACATAGTTTTAACCCTCTAGATGTAGAAGTAGGAGAATTAAGTGATTTTTCGCAAAACCTGAAAACGTCAAAAAATCTAATACCCGGCCAAGCCAAAAATGGCTGATTTTCAGCCAAAAATTTTTTTTCCACAAATCAAACACGCACTATATTCCCTCTTTGGGAACTCTTTTGGGATGCTTTCCAACATAGTTTTAACCCTCTAGATGTAGAAGTAGGAGAATTAACTGATTTTTCGAAAACCTGAAAACGTTAAAAAATCTAATACCCGGCCAAGCCAAAAATGGCTGATTTTCAGCCAAATTTTTTTTCCCACAAATCAAACACGCACTATATTCCTACTTTGGGAACTCTTTTGGGATGCTTTCCAACATAGTTTTAACCCTCTAGATGTAGAAGTAGGAGAATTAAGTGATTTTTCGCAAAACCTGAAAACGTCAAAAAATCTAATACCCGGCCAAGCCAAAAATGGCTGATTTTAAGCCAAAAATTTTTTTCCACAAATCAAACACGCACTATATTCCCTCTTTGGGAACTCTTTTGGGATGCTTTCCAACATAGTTTTAACCCTCTAGATGTAGAAGTAGGAGAATTAAGTGATTTTTCGCAAAACCTGAAAACGTCAAAAAATCTAATACCCGGCCAAGCCAAAAATGGCTGATTTTAAGCCAAAATTTTTTTTCCACAAATCAAACACGCACTATATTCCCTCTTTGGGAACTCTTTTGGGATGCTTTCCAACATAGTTTTAACCCTCTAGATGTAGAAGTAGGAGAATTAAGTGATTTTTCGAAAACCTGAAAACGTCAAAAAATCTAATACCCGGCCAAGCCAAAAATGGCTGAATTTCAGCCAAAATGTTTTTTTTACACAAATCAAACACGCACTATATTCCCTCTTTGGGAACTCTTTTGGGATGCTTTCCAACATAGTTTTAACCCCCTAGATGTAGAAGTAGGAGAATTAAGTGATTTTTCGCAAAACCTGAAAACGTCAAAAAATCTAATACCCGGCCAAGCCAAAAATGGCTGATTTTAAGCCAAAAATTTTTTTCCACAAATCAAACACGCACTATATTCCCTCTTTGGGAACTCTTTTGGGATGCTTTCCAACATAGTTTTAACCCTCTAGATGTAGAAGTAGAATTAAGTGATTTTTCGCAAAACCTGAAAACGTCAAAAAATCTAATATCCGGCCAAGCCAAAAATGGCTGAATTTCAGCCAAAAAATTTTTTTTGCACAAATCAAACACGCACTATATTCCCTCTTTGGGAACTCTTTTGGGATGCTTTCCAACATAATTTTAACCCTCTAGATGTAGAAGTAGGAGAATTAAGTGATTTTTCGCAAAACCTGAAAACGTCAAAAAATCTAATACCCGGCCAAGCCAAAAATGGCTGATTTTAAGCCAAAATTTTTTTTCCACAAATCAAACACGCACTATATTCCCTCTTTGGGAACTCTTTTGGGATGCTTTCCAACATAGTTTTAACCCTCTAGATGTAGAAGTAGGAGAATTAAGTGATTTTTCGAAAACCTGAAAACGTCAAAAAATCTAATACCCGGCCAAGCCAAAAATGGCTGAATTTCAGCCAAAATTTTTTTTTACACAAATCAAACACGCACTATATTCCCTCTTTGGGAACTCTTTTGGGATGCTTTCCAACATAGTTTTAACCCTCTAGATGTAGAAGTAGGAGAATTAAGTGATTTTTCGAAAACCTGAAAACGTCAAAAAATCTAATACCCGGCCAAGCCAAAAATGGCTGATTTTAAGCCAAAATTTTTTTTCCACAAATCAAACACGCACTATATTCCCTCTTTGGGAACTCTTTTGGGATGCTTTCCAACATAGTTTTAACCCTCTAGATGTAGAAGTAGGAGAATTAAGTGATTTTTCGAAAACCTGAAAACGTCAAAAAATCTAATACCCGGCCAAGCCAAAAATGGCTGAATTTCAGCCAAAATTTTTTTTTACACAAATCAAACACGCACTATATTCCCTCTTTGGGAACTCTTTTGGGATGCTTTCCAACATAGTTTTAACCCTCTAGATGTAGAAGTAGGAGAATTAAGTGATTTTTCGCAAAACCTGAAAACGTCAAAAAATCTAATACCCGGCCAAGCCAAAAATGGCTGATTTTAAGCCAAAAATGTTTTTCCACAAATCAAACACGCACTATATTCCCTCTTTGGGAACTCTTTTGGGATGCTTTCCAACATAATTTTAACCCTCTAGATGTAGAAGTAGGAGAATTAAGTGATTTTTCGCAAAACCTGAAAACGTCAAAAAATCTAATACCCGGCCAAGCCAAAAATGGCTGATTTTAAGCCAAAATTTTTTTTCCACAAATCAAACACGCACTATATTCCCTCTTTGGGAACTCTTTTGGGATGCTTTCCAACATAGTTTTAACCCTCTAGATGTAGAAGTAGGAGAATTAAGTGATTTTTCGCAAAACCTGAAAACGTCAAAAAATCTAATACCCGGCCAAGCCAAAAATGGCTGAATTTCAGCCAAAATTTTTTTTTACACAAATCAAACACGCACTATATTCCCTCTTTGGGAACTCTTTTGGGATGCTTTCCAACATAGTTTTAACCCTCTAGATGTAGAAGTAGGAGAATTAAGTGATTTTTCGCAAAACCTGAAAACGTCAAAAAATCTAATACCCGGCCAAGCCAAAAATGGCAGATTTTCAGCCAACATTTTTTTTCCCACGAATCAAACACGCACTATACCCCCTCTTTGGGAACTCTTTTGGAATGCTTTCCAACATAGTTTTAACCCTCTAGATGTAGAAGTAGGAGAATTAAGTGATTTTTCGCAAAACCTGAAAACGTCAAAAAATCTAATACCCGGCCAAGCCAAAAATGGCTGATTTTCAGCCAAAAATTTTTTTTCCACAAATCAAACACGCACTATATTCCCTCTTTGGGAACTCTTTTGGGATGCTTTCCAACATAGTTTTAACCCTCTAGATGTAGAAGTAGGAGAATTAACTGATTTTTCGAAAACCTGAAAACGTTAAAAAATCTAATACCCGGCCAAGCCAAAAATGGCTGATTTTCAGCCAAATTTTTTTTCCCACAAATCAAACACGCACTATATTCCTACTTTGGGAACTCTTTTGGGATGCTTTCCAACATAGTTTTAACCCTCTAGATGTAGAAGTAGGAGAATTAAGTGATTTTTCGCAAAACCTGAAAACGTCAAAAAATCTAATACCCGGCCAAGCCAAAAATGGCTGATTTTAAGCCAAAAATTTTTTTCCACAAATCAAACACGCACTATATTCCCTCTTTGGGAACTCTTTTGGGATGCTTTCCAACATAGTTTTAACCCTCTAGATGTAGAAGTAGGAGAATTAAGTGATTTTTCGCAAAACCTGAAAACGTCAAAAAATCTAATACCCGGCCAAGCCAAAAATGGCTGATTTTAAGCCAAAATTTTTTTTCCACAAATCAAACACGCACTATATTCCCTCTTTGGGAACTCTTTTGGGATGCTTTCCAACATAGTTTTAACCCTCTAGATGTAGAAGTAGGAGAATTAAGTGATTTTTCGAAAACCTGAAAACGTCAAAAAATCTAATACCCGGCCAAGCCAAAAATGGCTGAATTTCAGCCAAAATGTTTTTTTTACACAAATCAAACACGCACTATATTCCCTCTTTGGGAACTCTTTTGGGATGCTTTCCAACATAGTTTTAACCCCCTAGATGTAGAAGTAGGAGAATTAAGTGATTTTTCGCAAAACCTGAAAACGTCAAAAAATCTAATACCCGGCCAAGCCAAAAATGTCTGATTTTAAGCCAAAAATTTTTTTCCACAAATCAAACACGCACTATATTCCCTCTTTGGGAACTCTTTTGGGATGCTTTCCAACATAGTTTTAACCCTCTAGATGTAGAAGTAGAATTAAGTGATTTTTCGCAAAACCTGAAAACGTCAAAAAATCTAATATCCGGCCAAGCCAAAAATGGCTGAATTTCAGCCAAAAAATTTTTTTTGCACAAATCAAACACGCACTATATTCCCTCTTTGGGAACTCTTTTGGGATGCTTTCCAACATAATTTTAACCCTCTAGATGTAGAAGTAGGAGAATTAAGTGATTTTTCGCAAAACCTGAAAACGTCAAAAAATCTAATACCCGGCCAAGCCAAAAATGGCTGATTTTAAGCCAAAATTTTTTTTCCACAAATCAAACACGCACTATATTCCCTCTTTGGGAACTCTTTTGGGATGCTTTCCAACATAGTTTTAACCCTCTAGATGTAGAAGTAGGAGAATTAAGTGATTTTTCGAAAACCTGAAAACGTCAAAAAATCTAATACCCGGCCAAGCCAAAAATGGCTGAATTTCAGCCAAAATTTTTTTTTACACAAATCAAACACGCACTATATTCCCTCTTTGGGAACTCTTTTGGGATGCTTTCCAACATAGTTTTAACCCTCTAGATGTAGAAGTAGGAGAATTAAGTGATTTTTCGCAAAACCTGAAAACGTCAAAAAATCTAATACCCGGCCAAGCCAAAAATGGCAGATTTTCAGCCAACATTTTTTTTCCCACGAATCAAACACGCACTATACCCCCTCTTTGGGAACTCTTTTGGAATGCTTTCCAACATAGTTTTAACCCTCTAGATGTAGAAGTAGGAGAATTAAGTGATTTTTCGCAAAACCTGAAAACGTCAAAAAATCTAATACCCGGCCAAGCCAAAAATGGCTGAATTTCAGCCAAAAAAATTTTTTTTGCACAAATCAAACACGCACTATATTCCCTCTTTGGGAACTCTTTTGGGATGCTTTCCAACATAGTTTTAACCCTCTAGATGTAGAAGTAGGAGAATTAAGTGATTTTTCGCAAAACCTGAAAACGTCAAAAAATCTAATACCCGGCCAAGCCAAAAATGGCTGATTTTAAGCCAAAATTTTTTTTCCACAATTCAAACACGCACTATATTCCCTCTTTGGGAACTCTTTTGGGATGCTTTCCAACATAGTTTTAACCCTCTAGATGTAGAAGTAGGAGAATTAAGTGATTTTTCGAAAACCTGAAAACGTCAAAAAATCTAATACCCGGCCAAGCCAAAAATGGCTGAATTTCAGCCAAAATTTTTTTTTACACAAATCAAACACGCACTATATTCCCTCTTTGGGAACTCTTTTGGGATGCTTTCCAACATAGTTTTAACCCTCTAGATGTAGAAGTAGGAGAATTAAGTGATTTTTCGCAAAACCTGAAAACGTCAAAAAATCTAATACCCGGCCAAGCCAAAAATGGCTGATTTTAAGCCAAAAATGTTTTTCCACAAATCAAACACGCACTATATTCCCTCTTTGGGAACTCTTTTGGGATGCTTTCCAACATAGTTTTAACCCTCTAGATGTAGAAGTAGAATTAAGTGATTTTTCGCAAAACCTGAAAACGTCAAAAAATCTAATATCCGGCCAAGCCAAAAATGGCTGAATTTCAGCCAAAAATTTTTTTTTGCACAAATCAAACACGCACTATATTCCCTCTTTGGGAACTCTTTTGGGATGCTTTCCAACATAATTTTAACCCTCTAGATGTAGAAGTAGGAGAATTAAGTGATTTTTCGCAAAACCTGAAAACGTCAAAAAATCTAATACCCGGCCAAGCCAAAAATGGCTGATTTTAAGCCAAAATTTTTTTTCCACAAATCAAACACGCACTATATTCCCTCTTTGGGAACTCTTTTGGGATGCTTTCCAACATAGTTTTAACCCTCTAGATGTAGAAGTAGGAGAATTAAGTGATTTTTCGCAAAACCTGAAAACGTCAAAAAATCTAATACCCGGCCAAGCCAAAAATGGCTGAATTTCAGCCAAAATTTTTTTTTACACAAATCAAACACGCACTATATTCCCTCTTTGGGAACTCTTTTGGGATGCTTTCCAACATAGTTTTAACCCTCTAGATGTAGAAGTAGGAGAATTAAGTGATTTTTCGCAAAACCTGAAAACGTCAAAAAATCTAATACCCGGCCAAGCCAAAAATGGCAGATTTTCAGCCAACATTTTTTTTCCCACGAATCAAACACGCACTATACCCCCTCTTTGGGAACTCTTTTGGAATGCTTTCCAACATAGTTTTAACCCTCTAGATGTAGAAGTAGGAGAATTAAGTGATTTTTCGCAAAACCTGAAAACGTCAAAAAATCTAATACCCGGCCAAGCCAAAAATGGCTGATTTTCAGCCAAAAAATTTTTTTCCACAAATCAAACACGCACTATATTCCCTCTTTGGGAACTCTTTTGGGATGCTTTCCAACATAGTTTTAACCCTCTAGATGTAGAAGTAGGAGAATTAACTGATTTTTCGAAAACCTGAAAACGTTAAAAAATCTAATACCCGGCCAAGCCAAAAATGGCTGATTTTCAGCCAAATTTTTTTTCCCACAAATCAAACACGCACTATATTCCTACTTTGGGAACTCTTTTGGGATGCTTTCCAACATAGTTTTAACCCTCTAGATGTAGAAGTAGGAGAATTAAGTGATTTTTCGCAAAACCTGAAAACGTCAAAAAATCTAATACCCGGCCAAGCCAAAAATGGCTGATTTTAAGCCAAAATTTTTTTTCCACAAATCAAACACGCACTATATTCCCTCTTTGGGAACTCTTTTGGGATGCTTTCCAACATAGTTTTAACCCTCTAGATGTAGAAGTAGGAGAATTAAGTGATTTTTCGAAAACCTGAAAACGTCAAAAAATCTAATACCCGGCCAAGCCAAAAATGGCTGAATTTCAGCCAAAATTTTTTTTTACACAAATCAAACACGCACTATATTCCCTCTTTGGGAACTCTTTTGGGATGCTTTCCAACATAGTTTTAACCCTCTAGATGTAGAAGTAGGAGAATTAAGTGATTTTTCGCAAAACCTGAAAACGTCAAAAAATCTAATACCCGGCCAAGCCAAAAATGGCTGATTGTAAGCCAAAAATGTTTTTCCACAAATCAAACACGCACTATATTCCCTCTTTGGGAACTCTTTTGGGATGCTTTCCAACATAGTTTTAACCCTCTAGATGTAGAAGTAGAATTAAGTGATTTTTCGCAAAACCTGAAAACGTCAAAAAATCTAATATCCGGCCAAGCCAAAAATGGCTGAATTTCAGCCAAAAATTTTTTTTCCCACAAATCAAACACGCACTATATTCCCTCTTTGGGAACTCTTTTGGGATGCTTTCCAACATAATTTTAACCCTCTAGATGTAGAAGTAGGAGAATTAAGTGATTTTTCGCAAAACCTGAAAACGTCAAAAAATCTCATACCCGGCCAAGCCAAAAATGGCTGATTTTAAGCCAAAATTTTTTTTCCACAAATCAAACACGCACTATATTCCCTCTTTGGGAACTCTTTTGGGATGCTTTCCAACATAGTTTTAACCCTCTAGATGTAGAAGTAGGAGAATTAAGTGATTTTTCGCAAAACCTGAAAACGTCAAAAAATCTAATACCCGGCCAAGCCAAAAATGGCTGAATTTCAGCCAAAATTTTTTTTTACACAAATCAAACACGCACTATATTCCCTCTTTGGGAACTCTTTTGGGATGCTTTCCAACATAGTTTTAACCCTCTAGATGTAGAAGTAGGAGAATTAAGTGATTTTTCGCAAAACCTGAAAACGTCAAAAAATCTAATACCCGGCCAAGCCAAAAATGGCAGATTTTCAGCCAACATTTTTTTTCCCACGAATCAAACACGCACTATACCCCCTCTTTGGGAACTCTTTTGGAATGCTTTCCAACATAGTTTTAACCCTCTAGATGTAGAAGTAGGAGAATTAAGTGATTTTTCGCAAAACCTGAAAACGTCAAAAAATCTAATACCCGGCCAAGCCAAAAATGGCTGATTTTCAGCCAAAAATTTTTTTTCCACAAATCAAACACGCACTATATTCCCTCTTTGGGAACTCTTTTGGGATGCTTTCCAACATAGTTTTAACCCTCTAGATGTAGAAGTAGGAGAATTAAGTGATTTTTCGCAAAACCTGAAAACGTCAAAAAATCTAATACCCGGCCAAGCCAAAAATGGCTGATTGTAAGCCAAAAATGTTTTTCCACAAATCAAACACGCACTATATTCCCTCTTTGGGAACTCTTTTGGGATGCTTTCCAACATAGTTTTAACCCTCTAGATGTAGAAGTAGGAGAATTAAGTGATTTTTCGAAAACCTGAAAACGTCAAAAAATCTAATACCCGGCCAAGCCAAAAATGGCTGAATTTCAGCCAAAATTTTTTTTTACACAAATCAAACACGCACTATATTCCCTCTTTGGGAACTCTTTTGGGATGCTTTCCAACATAGTTTTAACCCTCTAGATGTAGAAGTAGGAGAATTAAGTGATTTTTCGCAAAACCTGAAAACGTCAAAAAATCTAATACCCGGCCAAGCCAAAAATGGCTGATTGTAAGCCAAAAATGTTTTTCCACAAATCAAACACGCACTATATTCCCTCTTTGGGAACTCTTTTGGGATGCTTTCCAACATAGTTTTAACCCTCTAGATGTAGAAGTAGAATTAAGTGATTTTTCGCAAAACCTGAAAACGTCAAAAAATCTAATACCCGGCCAAGCCAAAAATGGCAGATTTTCAGCCAACATTTTTTTTCCCACGAATCAAACACGCACTATACCCCCTCTTTGGGAACTCTTTTGGAATGCTTTCCAACATAGTTTTAACCCTCTAGATGTAGAAGTAGGAGAATTAAGTGATTTTTCGCAAAACCTGAAAACGTCAAAAAATCTAATACCCGGCCAAGCCAAAAATGGCTGATTTTCAGCCAAAAAATTTTTTTCCACAAATCAAACACGCACTATATTCCCTCTTTGGGAACTCTTTTGGGATGCTTTCCAACATAGTTTTAACCCTCTAGATGTAGAAGTAGGAGAATTAACTGATTTTTCGAAAACCTGAAAACGTTAAAAAATCTAATACCCGGCCAAGCCAAAAATGGCTGATTTTCAGCCAAATTTTTTTTCCCACAAATCAAACACGCACTATATTCCTACTTTGGGAACTCTTTTGGGATGCTTTCCAACATAGTTTTAACCCTCTAGATGTAGAAGTAGGAGAATTAAGTGATTTTTCGCAAAACCTGAAAACGTCAAAAAATCTAATACCCGGCCAAGCCAAAAATGGCTGATTTTCAGCCAAAATTTTTTTTTCCACAAATCAAACACGCACTATATTCCCTCTTTGGGAACTCTTTTGGGATGCTTTCCAACACAGTTTTAACCCTCTAGATGTAGAAGTAGAAGAATTAAGTGATTTTTCGAAAACCTGAAAACGTCAAAAAATCTAATACCCGGCCAAGCCAAAAATGGCTGATTTTCAGCCAAAATTTTTTTTCCACAAATCAAACACGCACTATATTCCCTCTTTGGGAACTCTTTTGGGATGCTTTCCAACATAGTTTTAACCCTCTAGATGTAGAAGTAGAATTAAGTGATTTTTCGCAAAACCTGAAAACGTCAAAAAATCTAATATCCGGCCAAGCCAAAAATGGCTGAATTTCAGCCAAAAAAATTTTTTTGCACAAATCAAACACGCACTATATTCCCTCTTTGGGAACTCTTTTGGGATGCTTTCCAACATAATTTTAACCCTCTAGATTTAGAAGTAGGAGAATTAAGTGATTTTTCGCAAAACCTGAAAACGTCAAAAAATCTAATACCCGGCCAAGCCAAAAATGGCTGATTTTAAGCCAAAATTTTTTTTCCACAAATCAAACACGCACTATATTCCCTCTTTGGGAACTCTTTTGGGATGCTTTCCAACATAGTTTTAACCCTCTAGATGTAGAAGTAGGAGAATTAAGTGATTTTTCGAAAACCTGAAAACGTCAAAAAATCTAATACCCGGCCAAGCCAAAAATGGCTGAATTTCAGCCAAAATTTTTTTTTACACAAATCAAACACGCACTATATTCCCTCTTTGGGAACTCTTTTGGGATGCTTTCCAACATAGTTTTAACCCTCTAGATGTAGAAGTAGGAGAATTAAGTGATTTTTCGCAAAACCTGAAAACGTCAAAAAATCTAATACCCGGCCAAGCCAAAAATGGCAGATTTTCAGCCAACATTTTTTTTCCCACGAATCAAACACGCACTATACCCCCTCTTTGGGAACTCTTTTGGAATGCTTTCCAACATAGTTTTAACCCTCTAGATGTAGAAGTAGGAGAATTAAGTGATTTTTCGCAAAACCTGAAAACGTCAAAAAATCTAATATCCGGCCAAGCCAAAAATGGCTGATTTTCAGCCAAAAATTTTTTTTCCACAAATCAAACACGCACTATATTCCCTCTTTGGGAACTCTTTTGGGATGCTTTCCAACATAGTTTTAACCCTCTAGATGTAGAAGTAGGAGAATTAACTGATTTTTCGAAAACCTGAAAACGTTAAAAAATCTAATACCCGGCCAAGCCAAAAATGGCTGATTTTCAGCCAAAATTTTTTTTTCCACAAATCAAACACGCACTATATTCCCTCTTTGGGAACTCTTTTCGGATGCTTTCCAACACAGTTTTAACCCTCTAGATGTAGAAGTAGAAGAATTAAGTGATTTTTCGAAAACCTGAAAACGTCAAAAAATCTAATACCCGGCCAAGCCAAAAATGGCTGATTTTCAGCCAAAATTTTTTTTTCCAAAAATCAAACACGCACTATATTCCCTCTTTGGGAACTCTTTTGGGATGCTTTCCAACATAGTTTTAACCCTCTAGATGTAGAAGTAGGAGAATTAAGTGATTTTTCGCAAAACCTGAAAACGTCAAAAAATCTAATACCCGGCCAAGCCAAAAATGGCTGATTTTCAGCCAAAATTTTTTTTTCCACAAATCAAACACGCACTATATTCCCTCTTTGGGAACTCTTTTGGGATGCTTTCCAACACAGTTTTAACCCTCTAGATGTAGAAGTAGAAGAATTAAGTGATTTTTCGAAAACCTGAAAACGTCAAAAAATCTAATACCCGGCCAAGCCAAAAATGGCTGATTTTCAGCCAAAATTTTTTTTTCCAAAAATCAAACACGCACTATATTCCCTCTTTGGGAACTCTTTTGGGATGCTTTCCAACATAGTTTTAACCCTCTAGATGTAGAAGTAGGAGAATTAAGTGATTTTTCGAAAACCTGAAAACGTCAAAAAATCTAATACCCGGCCAAGACAAAAATGGCTGATTTTCAGCCAAAAATTTTTTTTCCACAAATCAAACACGCACTATATTCCCTCTTTGGGAACTCTTTTGGGATGCTTTCCAACATAGTTTTAACCCTCTAGATGTAGAAGTAGGAGAATTAAGTGATTTTTCGAAAACCTGAAAACGTCAAAAAATCTAATACCCGGCCAAGCCAAAAATGGCTGAATTTCAGCCAAAAAAATTTTTTCCACAAATCAAACACGCACTATATTCCCTCTTTGGGAACTCTTTTGGGATGCTTTCCAACATAGTTTTAACCCTCTAGATGTAGAAGTAGGAGAATTAAGTGATTTTTCGCAAAACCTGAAAACGTCAAAAAATCTAATACCCGGCCAAGCCAAAAATGGCAGATTTTCAGCCAACATTTTTTTCCCACGAATCAAACACGCACTATACCCCCTCTTTGGGAACTCTTTTGGAATGCTTTCCAACATAGTTTTAACCCTCTAGATGTAGAAGTAGGAGAATTAAGTGATTTTTCGAAAACCTGAAAACGTCAAAAAATCTAATACCCGGCCAAGCCAAAAATGGCTGAATTTCAGCCAAAAATTTTTTTTCCACAAATCAAACACGCACTATATTCCCTCTTTGGGAACTCTTTTGGGATGCTTTCCAACATAGTTTTAACCCTCTAGATGTAGAAGTAGGAGAATTAAGTGATTTTTCGCAAAACCTGAAAACGTCAAAAAATCTAATACCCGGCCAAGCCAAAAATGGCAGATTTTCAGCCAACATTTTTTTCCCACGAATCAAACACGCACTATACCCCCTCTTTGGGAACTCTTTTGGAATGCTTTCCAACATAGTTTTAACCCTCTAGATGTAGAAGTAGGAGAATTAAGTGATTTTTCGAAAACCTGAAAACGTCAAAAAATCTAATACCCGGCCAAGCCAAAAATGGCTGAATTTCAGCCAAAAATTTTTTTTCCACAAATCAAACACGCACTATATTCCCTCTTTGGGAACTCTTTTGGGATGCTTTCCAACATAGTTTTAACCCTCTAGATGTAGAAGTAGGAGAATTAAGTGATTTTTCGCAAAACCTGAAAACGTCAAAAAATCTAATACCCGGCCAAGCCAAAAATGGCAGATTTTCAGCCAACATTTTTTTTCCCACGAATCAAACACGCACTATACCCCTCTTTGGGAACTCTTTTGGAATGCTTTCCAACATAGTTTTAACCCTCTAGATGTAGAAGTAGGAGAATTAAGTGATTTTTCGCAAAACCTGAAAACGTCAAAAAATCTAATACCCGGCCAAGCCAAAAATGGCTGATTTTCAGGCAAAAAATTTTTTTCCACAAATCAAACACGCACTATATTCCCTCTTTGGGAACTCTTTTGGGATGCTTTCCAACATAGTTTTAACCCTCTAGATGTAGAAGTAGGAGAATTAACTGATTTTTCGAAAACCTGAAAACGTTAAAAAATCTAATACCCAACCAAGCCAAAAATGGCTGATTTTCAGCCAAATTTTTTTTCCCACAAATCAAACACGCACTATATTCCTACTTTGGGAACTCTTTTGGGATGCTTTCCAACATAGTTTTAACCCTCTAGATGTAGAAGTAGGAGAATTAAGTGATTTTTCGCAAAACCTGAAAACGTCAAAAAATCTAATACCCGGCCAAGCCAAAAATGGCTGATTTTCAGCCAAAAATTTTTTTTCCACAAATCAAACACGCACTATAGTCCCTCTTTGGGAACTCTTTTGGGATGCTTTCCAACATAGTTTTAACCCTCTAGATGTAGAAGTAGGAGAATTAACTGATTTTTCGAAAACCTGAAAACGTCAAAAAATCTAATACCCGGCCAAGCCAAAAATGGCTGATTTTCAGTCAAATTTTTTTTCCCACAAATCAAACACGCACTATATTCCCTCTTTGGGAACTCTTTTGGGATGCTTTCCAACACAGTTTTAACCCTCTAGATGTAGAAGTAGAAGAATTAAGTGATTTTTCGAAAACCTGAAAACGTCAAAAAATCTAATACCCGGCCAAGCCAAAAATGGCTGATTTTCAGCCAAAATTTTTTTTCCCAAAAATCAAACACGCACTATATTCCCTCTTTGGGAACTCTTTTGGGATGCTTTCCAACATAGTTTTAACCCTCTAGATGTAGAAGTAGGAGAATTAAGTGATTTTTCGAAAACCTGAAAACGTCAAAAAATCTAATACCCGGCCAAGCCAAAAATGGCTGAATTTCAGCCAAAATTTTTTTTTCCACAAATCAAACACGCACTATATTCCCTCTTTGGGAACTCTTTTGGGATGCTTTCCAACATAGTTTTAACCCTCTAGATGTAGAAGTAGGAGAATTAAGTGATTTTTCGCAAAACCTGAAAACGTCAAAAAATCTAATACCCGGCCAAGCCAAAAATGGCAGATTTTCAGCCAACATTTTTTTTCCCACGAATCAAACACGCACTACACCCCCTCTTTGGGAACTCTTTTGGAATGCTTTCCAACATAGTTTTAACACTCTAGATGTAGAAGTAGGAGAATTAAGTGATTTTTCGCAAAACCTGAAAACGTCAAAAAATCTAATACCCGGCCAAGCCAAAAATGGCTGATTTTCAGCCAAAATTTTTTTTTCCACAAATCAAACACGCACTATATTCCCTCTTTGGGAACTCTTTTGGGATGTTTTCCAACATAGTTTTAACCCTCTAGATGTAGAAGTAGGAGAATTAAGTGATTTTTCGAAAACCTGAAAACGTCAAAAAATCTAATACCCGGCCAAGCCAAAAATGGCTGATTTTCAGCCAAAATTTTTTTTCCACAAATCAAACACGCACTATATTCCCTCTTTGGGAACTCTTTTGGGATGCTTTCCAACATAGTTTTAACCCTCTAGATGTAGAAGTAGGAGAATTAAGTGATTTTTCGAAAACCTGAAAACGTCAAAAAATCTAATACCCGGCCAAGCCAAAAATGGCTGAATTTCAGCCAAAATTTTTTTTTCCACAAATCAAACACGCACTATATTCCCTCTTTGGGAACTCTTTTGGGATGCTTTCCAACATAGTTTTAACCCTCTAGATGTAGAAGTAGGAGAATTAAGTGATTTTTCGCAAAACCTGAAAACGTCAAAAAATCTAATACCCGGCCAAGCCAAAAATGGCAGATTTTCAGCCAACATTTTTTTTCCCACGAATCAAACACGCACTATACCCCCTCTTTGGGAACTCTTTTGGAATGCTTTCCAACATAGTTTTAACACTCTAGATGTAGAAGTAGGAGAATTAAGTGATTTTTCGCAAAACCTGAAAACGTCAAAAAATCTAATACCCGGCCAAGCCAAAAATGGCTGATTTTCAGCCAAAATTTTTTTTTCCACAAATCAAACACGCACTATATTCCCTCTTTGGGAACTCTTTTGGGATGTTTTCCAACATAGTTTTAACCCTCTAGATGTAGAAGTAGGAGAATTAAGTGATTTTTCGAAAACCTGAAAACGTCAAAAAATCTAATACCCGGCCAAGCCAAAAATGGCTGATTTTCAGCCAAAATTATTTTTTCCAAAAATCAAACACGCACTATATTCCCTCTTTGGGAACTCTTTTGGGATGCTTTCCAACATAGTTTTAACCCTCTAAATGTAGAAGTAGGAGAATTAAGTGATTTTTCGAAAACCTGAAAACGTCAAAAAATCTAATACCCGGCCAAGACAAAAATGGCTGATTTTCAGCCAAAATTTTTTTTTCCACAAATCAAACACGCACTATATTCCCTCTTTGGGAACTCTTTTGGGATGCTTTCCAACATAGTTTTAACCCTCTAGATGTAGAAGTAGGAGAATTAAGTGATTTTTCGCAAAACCTGAAAACGTCAAAAAATCTAATACCCGGCCAAGCCAAAAATGGCTGTATTCAGCCAAAAAATTTTTTTTGCACAAATCAAACACACACTATATTCCCTCTTTGGGAACTCTTTTGGGATGCTTTCCAACATAGTTTTAACCCTCTAGATGTAGAAGTAGGAGAATTAAGTGATTTTTCGCAAAACCTGAAAACGTCAAAAAATCTAATACCCGGCCAAGCCAAAAATGGCTGATTTTCAGCCAAAATTTTTTTTCCACAAATCAAACACGCACTATATTCCCTCTTTGGGAACTCTTTTGGGATGCTTTCCAACATAGTTTTAACCCTCTAGATGTAGAAGTAGGAGAATTAAGTGATTTTTCGCAAAACCTGAAAACGTCAAAAAATCTAATACCCGGCCAAGCCAAAAATGGCTGATTTTCAGCCAAAAATTTTTTTTCCCACGAATCAAACACGCACTATACCCCCTCTTTGGGAACTCTTTTGGAATGCTTTCCAACATAGTTTTAACCCTCTAGATGTAGAAGTAGGAGAATTAAGTGATTTTTCGCAAAACCTGAAAACGTCAAAAAATCTAATACCCGGCCAAGCCAAAAATGGCTGATTTTCAGCCAAAAATTTTTTTTCCACAAATCAAACACGCACTATATTCCCTCTTTGGGAACTCTTTTGGGATGCTTTCCAACATAGTTTTAACCCTCTAGATGTAGAAGTAGGAGAATTAACTGATTTTTCGAAAACCTGAAAACGTTAAAAAATCTAATACCCGGCCAAGCCAAAAATGGCTGATTTTCAGCCAAATTTTTTTTCCCACAAATCAAACATGCACTATATTCCTACTTTGGGAACTCTTTTGGGATGCTTTCCAACATAGTTTTAACCCTCTAGATGTAGAAGTAGAAGAATTAAGTGATTTTTCGAAAACCTGAAAACGTCAAAAAATCTAATACCCGGCCAAGCCAAAAATGGCTGATTTTCAGCCAAAATTTTTTTTTCCAAAAATCAAACACGCACTATATTCCCTCTTTGGGAACTCTTTTGGGATGCTTTCCAACATAGTTTTAACCCTCTAGATGTAGAAGTAGGAGAATTAAGTGATTTTTCGAAAACCTGAAAACGTCAAAAAATCTAATACCCGGCCAAGACAAAAATGGCTGATTTTCAGCCAAAAATTTTTTTTCCACAAATCAAACACGCACTATATTCCCTCTTTGGGAACTCTTTTGGGATGCTTTCCAACATAGTTTTAACCCTCTAGATGTAGAAGTAGGAGAATTAAGTGATTTTTCGAAAACCTGAAAACGTCAAAAAATCTAATACCCGGCCAAGCCAAAAATGGCTGAATTTCAGCCAAAAATTTTTTTTCCACAAATCAAACACGCACTATATTCCCTCTTTGGGAACTCTTTTGGGATGCTTTCCAACATAGTTTTAACCCTCTAGATGTAGAAGTAGGAGAATTAAGTGATTTTTCGCAAAACCTGAAAACGTCAAAAAATCTAATACCCGGCCAAGCCAAAAATGGCAGATTTTCAGCCAACATTTTTTTTCCCACGAATCAAACACGCACTATACCCCCTCTTTGGGAACTCTTTTGGAATGCTTTCCAACATAGTTTTAACCCTCTAGATGTAGAAGTAGGAGAATTAAGTGATTTTTCGAAAACCTGAAAACGTCAAAAAATCTAATACCCGGCCAAGCCAAAAATGGCTGAATTTCAGCCAAAAATTTTTTTTCCACAAATCAAACACGCACTATATTCCCTCTTTGGGAACTCTTTTGGGATGCTTTCCAACATAGTTTTAACCCTCTAGATGTAGAAGTAGGAGAATTAAGTGATTTTTCGCAAAACCTGAAAACGTCAAAAAATCTAATACCCGGCCAAGCCAAAAATGGCAGATTTTCAGCCAACATTTTTTTTCCCACGAATCAAACACGCAATATACCCCTCTTTGGGAACTCTTTTGGAATGCTTTCCAACATAGTTTTAACCCTCTAGATGTAGAAGTAGGAGAATTAAGTGATTTTTCGCAAAACCTGAAAACGTCAAAAAATCTAATACCCGGCCAAGCCAAAAATGGCTGATTTTCAGGCAAAAATTTTTTTTCCACAAATCAAACACGCACTATATTCCCTCTTTGGGAACTCTTTTGGGATGCTTTCCAACATAGTTTTAACCCTCTAGATGTAGAAGTAGGAGAATTAACTGATTTTTCGAAAACCTGAAAACGTTAAAAAATCTAATACCCAACCAAGCCAAAAATGGCTGATTTTCAGCCAAATTTTTTTTCCCACAAATCAAACACGCACTATATTCCTACTTTGGGAACTCTTTTGGGATGCTTTCCAACATAGTTTTAACCCTCTAGATGTAGAAGTAGGAGAATTAAGTGATTTTTCGCAAAACCTGAAAACGTCAAAAAATCTAATACCCGGCCAAGCCAAAAATGGCTGATTTTCAGCCAAAAATTTTTTTTCCACAAATCAAACACGCACTATAGTCCCTCTTTGGGAACTCTTTTGGGATGCTTTCCAACATAGTTTTAACCCTCTAGATGTAGAAGTAGGAGAATTAACTGATTTTTCGAAAACCTGAAAACGTCAAAAAATCTAATACCCGGCCAAGCCAAAAATGGCTGATTTTCAGTCAAATTTTTTTTCCCACAAATCAAACACGCACTATATTCCCTCTTTGGGAACTCTTTTGGGATGCTTTCCAACACAGTTTTAACCCTCTAGATGTAGAAGTAGAAGAATTAAGTGATTTTTCGAAAACCTGAAAACGTCAAAAAATCTAATACCCGGCCAAGCCAAAAATGGCTGATTTTCAGCCAAAATTTTTTTTTCCAAAAATCAAACACGCACTATATTCCCTCTTTGGGAACTCTTTTGGGATGCTTTCCAACATAGTTTTAACCCTCTAGATGTAGAAGTAGGAGAATTAAGTGATTTTTCGAAAACCTGAAAACGTCAAAAAATCTAATACCCGGCCAAGCCAAAAATGGCTGAATTTCAGCCAAAATTTTTTTTTCCACAAATCAAACACGCACTATATTCCCTCTTTGGGAACTCTTTTGGGATGCTTTCCAACATAGTTTTAACCCTCTAGATGTAGAAGTAGGAGAATTAAGTGATTTTTCGCAAAACCTGAAAACGTCAAAAAATCTAATACCCGGCCAAGCCAAAAATGGCAGATTTTCAGCCAACATTTTTTTTCCCACGAATCAAACACGCACTATACCCCCTCTTTGGGAACTCTTTTGGAATGCTTTCCAACATAGTTTTAACACTCTAGATGTAGAAGTAGGAGAATTAAGTGATTTTTCGCAAAACCTGAAAACGTCAAAAAATCTAATACCCGGCCAAGCCAAAAATGGCTGATTTTCAGCCAAAATTTTTTTTTCCACAAATCAAACACGCACTATATTCCCTCTTTGGGAACTCTTTTGGGATGTTTTCCAACATAGTTTTAACCCTCTAGATGTAGAAGTAGGAGAATTAAGTGATTTTTCGAAAACCTGAAAACGTCAAAAAATCTAATACCCGGCCAAGCCAAAAATGGCTGATTTTCAGCCAAAATTTTTTTTTCCAAAAATCAAACACGCACTATATTCCCTCTTTGGGAACTCTTTTGGGATGCTTTCCAACATAGTTTTAACCCTCTAGATGTAGAAGTAGGAGAATTAAGTGATTTTTCGAAAACCTGAAAACGTCAAAAAATCTAATACCCGGCCAAGCCAAAAATGGCTGAATTTCAGCCAAAATTTTTTTTTCCACAAATCAAACACGCACTATATTCCCTCTTTGGGAACTCTTTTGGGATGCTTTCCAACATAGTTTTAACCCTCTAGATGTAGAAGTAGGAGAATTAAGTGATTTTTCGCAAAACCTGAAAACGTCAAAAAATCTAATACCCGGCCAAGCCAAAAATGGCAGATTTTCAGCCAACATTTTTTTTCCCACGAATCAAACACGCACTATACCCCCTCTTTGGGAACTCTTTTGGAATGCTTTCCAACATAGTTTTAACACTCTAGATGTAGAAGTAGGAGAATTAAGTGATTTTTCGCAAAACCTGAAAACGTCAAAAAATCTAATACCCGGCCAAGCCAAAAATGGCTGATTTTCAGCCAAAATTTTTTTTTCCACAAATCAAACACGCACTATATTCCCTCTTTGGGAACTCTTTTGGGATGTTTTCCAACATAGTTTTAACCCTCTAGATGTAGAAGTAGGAGAATTAAGTGATTTTTCGAAAACCTGAAAACGTCAAAAAATCTAATACCCGGCCAAGCCAAAAATGGCTGATTTTCAGCCAAAATTATTTTTTCCAAAAATCAAACACGCACTATATTCCCTCTTTGGGAACTCTTTTGGGATGCTTTCCAACATAGTTTTAACCCTCTAAATGTAGAAGTAGGAGAATTAAGTGATTTTTTGAAAACCTGAAAACGTCAAAAAATCTAATACCCGGCCAAGACAAAAATGGCTGATTTTCAGCCAAAATTTTTTTTTCCACAAATCAAACACGCACTATATTCCCTCTTTGGGAACTCTTTTGGGATGCTTTCCAACATAGTTTTAACCCTCTAGATGTAGAAGTAGGAGAATTAAGTGATTTTTCGCAAAACCTGAAAACGTCAAAAAATCTAATACCCGGCCAAGCCAAAAATGGCTGTATTCAGCCAAAAAATTTTTTTTGCACAAATCAAACACACACTATATTCCCTCTTTGGGAACTCTTTTGGGATGCTTTCCAACATAGTTTTAACCCTCTAGATGTAGAAGTAGGAGAATTAAGTGATTTTTCGCAAAACCTGAAAACGTCAAAAAATCTAATACCCGGCCAAGCCAAAAATGGCTGATTTTCAGCCAAAATTTTTTTTTCCACAAATCAAACACGCACTATATTCCCTCTTTGGGAACTCTTTTGGGATGCTTTCCAACATAGTTTTAACCCTCTAGATGTAGAAGTAGAATTAAGTGATTTTTCGCAAAACCTGAAAACGTCAAAAAATCTAATACCCGGCCAAGCCAAAAATGGCTGAATTTCAGCCAAAAAATTTTTTTTGCACAAATCAAACACGCACTATATTCCCTCTTTGGGAACTCTTTTGGGATGCTTTCCAACATAGTTTTAACCCTCTAGATGTAGAAGTAGGAGAATTAAGTGATTTTTCGCAAAACCTGAAAACGTCAAAAAATCTAATACCCGGCCAAGCCAAAAATGGCTGATTTTAAGCCAAAAATTTTTTTCCACAAATCAAACACGCACTATATTCCCTCTTTGGGAACTCTTTTGGGATGCTTTCCAACATAGTTTTAACCCTCTAGATGTAGAAGTAGGAGAATTAAGTGATTTTTCGAAAACCTGAAAACGTCAAAAAATCTAATACCCGGCCAAGCCAAAAATGGCTGAATTTCAGCCAAAATTTTTTTTTCCACAAATCAAACACGCACTATATTCCCCCTTTGGGAACTCTTTTGGGATGCTTTCCAACATAGTTTTAACCCGATGCTTTCCAACATAGTTTTAACCCTCTAGATGTAGAAGTAGGAGAATTAAGTGATTTTTCGCAAAACCTGAAAACGTCAAAAAATCTAATACCCGGCCAAGCCAAAAATGGCAGATTTTCAGCCAACATTTTTTTTCCCACGAATCAAACACGCACTATACCCCCTCTTTGGGAACTCTTTTGGAATGCTTTCCAACATAGTTTTAACCCTCTAGATGTAGAAGTAGGAGAATTAAGTGATTTTTCGCAAAACCTGAAAACGTCAAAAAATCTAATACCCGGCCAAGCCAAAAATGGCTGATTTTCAGCCAAAATTTTTTTTTCCACAAATCAAACACGCACTACATTCCCTCTTTGGGAACTCTTTTGGGATGCTTTCCAACATAGTTTTAACCCTCTAAATGTAGAAGTAGGAGAATTAAGTGATTTTTCGAAAACCTGAAAACGTCAAAAAATCTAATACCCGGCCAAGACAAAAATGGCTGATTTTCAGCCAAAATTTTTTTTTCCACAAATCAAACACGCACTATATTCCCTCTTTGGGAACTCTTTTGGGATGCTTTCCAACATAGTTTTAACCCTCTAGATGTAGAAGTAGGAGAATTAAGTGATTTTTCGCAAAACCTGAAAACGTCAAAAAATCTAATACCCGGCCAAGCCAAAAATGGCTGTATTCAGCCAAAAATTTTTTTTTGCAGAAATCAAACACGCACTATATTCCCTCTTTGGGAACTCTTTTGGGATGCTTTCCAACATAGTTTTAACCCTCTAGATGTAGAAGTAGGAGAATTAAGTGATTTTTCGCAAAACCTGAAAACATCAAAAAATCTAATACCCGGCCAAGCCAAAAATGGCTGATTTTCAGCCAAAATTTTTTTTTCCACAAATCAAACACGCACTATATTCCCTCTTTGGGAACTCTTTTGGGATGCTTTCCAACATAGTTTTAACCCTCTAGATGTAGAAGTAGGAGAATTAAAGTGATTTTTCGCAAAACCTGAAAACGTCAAAAAATCTAATACCCGGCCAAGCCAAAAATGGCTGATTTTCAGCCAAATTTTTTTTTTCCACAAATCAAACACGCACTATATTCCCTCTTTGGGAACTCTTTTGGGATGCTTTCCAACATAGTTTTAACCCTCTAGATGTAGAAGTAGGAGAATTAACTGATTTTTCGAAAACATGAAAACGTCAAAAAATCTAATACCCGGCCAAGCCAAAAAAGGCTGATTTTCAGCCAAATTTTTTTTTCCACAAATCAAACACGCACTATATTCCCTCTTTGGGAACTCTTTTGGGATGCTTTCCAACATAGTTTTAACCCTCTAGATGAAGAAGTAGGAGAATTAAGTGATTTTTCGCAAAACCTGAAAACGTCAAAAAATCTAATACCCGGCCAAGCCAAAAATGGCTGATTTTCAGCCGAAAATTTTTTTTACACAAATCAAACTCGCACTATATTCCCTCTTTGGGAACTCTTTTGGGATGCTTTCCAACATAGTTTTAACCCTCTAGATGTAGAAGTAGGATAATTAACTGATTTTTCGAAAACCTGAAAACGTCAAAAAATCTAATACCCGGCCAAGCCAAAAATGGCTGATTTTCAGCCAAATTTTTTTTCCCACAAATCAAACACGCACTATATTCCTACTTTGGGAACTCTTTTGGGATGCTTTCCAACATAGTTTTAACCCTCTAGATGTAGAAGTAGGAGAATTAAGTGATTTTTCGCAAAACCTGAAAACGTCAAAAAATCTAATACCCGGCCAAGCCAAAAATGGCTGATTTTCAGCCTAAATTTTTTTTTCCACAAATCAAACACGCACTATATTCCCTCTTTGGGAACTCTTTTGGGATGCTTTCCAACATAGTTTTAACCCTCTAGATGTAGAAGTAGGAGAATTAAAGTGATTTTTCGCAAAACCTGAAAACGTCAAAAAATCTAATACCCGGCAAAGCCAAAAATGGCTGATTTTCAGCCAAATTTTTTTTTTCCACAAATCAAACACGCACTATATTCCCTCTTTGGGAACTCTTTTGGGATGCTTTCCAACATAGTTTTAACCCTCTAGATGTAGAAGTAGGAGAATTAACTGATTTTTCGAAAACATGAAAACGTCAAAAAATCTAATACCCGGCCAAGCCAAAAAAGGCTGATTTTCAGCCAAATTTTTTTTTCCACAAATCAAACACGCACTATATTCCCTCTTTGGGAACTCTTTTGGGATGCTTTCCAACATAGTTTTAACCCTCTAGATGTAGAAGTAGGAGAATTAAGTGATTTTTCGCAAAACCTGAAAACGTCAAAAAATCTAATACCCGGCCAAGACAAAAATGGCTGATTTTAAGCCAAAATTTTTTTTTCCACAAATCAAACACGCACTATATTCCCTCTTTGGGAACTCTTTTGGGATGCTTTCCAACATAGTTTTAACCCTCTAGATGTAGAAGTAGGAGAATTAAGTGATTTTTCGCAAAACCTGAAAACGTCAAAAAATCTAATACCCGGCCAAGCCAAAAATGGCTGTATTCAGCCAAAAAATTTTTTTTGCACAAATCAAACACGCACTATATTCCCTCTTTGGGAACTCTTTTGGGATGCTTTCCAACATAGTTTTAACCCTCTAGATGTAGAAGTAGGAGAATTAAGTGATTTTTCGCAAAACCTGAAAACGTCAAAAAATCTAATACCCGGCCAAGCCAAAAATGGCTGATTTTCAGCCAAAATTTTTTTTTCCACAAATCAAACACGCACTATATTCCCTCTTTGGGAACTCTTTTGGGATGTTTTCCAACATAGTTTTAACCCTCTAGATGTAGAAGTAGGAGAATTAAGTGATTTTTCGAAAACCTGAAAACGTCAAAAAATCTAATACCCGGCCAAGCCAAAAATGGCTGATTTTCAGCCAAAATTATTTTTTCCAAAAATCAAACACGCACTATATTCCCTCTTTGGGAACTTTTTTGGGATGCTTTCCAACATAGTTTTAACCCTCTAAATGTAGAAGTAGGAGAATTAAGTGATTTTTCGAAAACCTGAAAACGTCAAAAAATCTAATACCCGGCCAAGACAAAAATGGCTGATTTTCAGCCAAAATTTTTTTTTCCACAAATCAAACACGCACTATATTCCCTCTTTGGGAACTCTTTTGGGATGCTTTCCAACATAGTTTTAACCCTCTAGATGTAGAAGTAGGAGAATTAAGTGATTTTTCGCAAAACCTGAAAACGTCAAAAAATCTAATACCCGGCCAAGCCAAAAATGGCTGATTTTCAGCCAAAATTTTTTTTTCCACAAATCAAACACGCACTATATTCCCTCTTTGGGAACTCTTTTGGGATGCTTTCCAACATAGTTTTAACCCTCTAGATGTAGAAGTAGGAGAATTAAAGTGATTTTTCGCAAAACCTGAAAACGTCAAAAAATCTAATACCCGGCCAAGCCAAAAATGGCTGATTTTCAGCCAAATTTTTTTTTCCACAAATCAAACACGCACTATATTCCCTCTTTGGGAACTGTTTTGGGATGCTTTCCAACATAGTTTTAACCCTCTAAATGTAGAAGTAGGAGAATTAAGTGATTTTTCGAAAACCTGAAAACGTCAAAAAATCTAATACCCGGCCAAGACAAAAATGGCTGATTTTCAGCCAAAATTTTTTTTTCCACAAATCAAACACGCACTATATTCCCTCTTTGGGAACTCTTTTGGGATGCTTTCCAACATAGTTTTAACCCTCTAGATGTAGAAGTAGGAGAATTAAGTGATTTTTCGCAAAACCTGAAAACGTCAAAAAATCTAATACCCGGCCAAGCCAAAAATGGCTGAATTTCAGCCAAAATTTTTATTTTGCACAAATCAAACACGCACTATATTCCCTCTTTGGGAACTCTTTTGGGATGCTTTCCAACATAGTTTTAACCCTCTAGATGTAGAAGTAGGAGAATTAAGTGATTTGTCGCGAAACCTGAAAACGTCAAAAAATCTAATACCCGGCCAAGCCAAAAATGGCTGATTTTCAGCCAAAATTTTTTTTTCCACAAATCAAACACGCACTATATTCCCTCTTTGGGAACTCTTTTGGGATGCTTTCCAACATAGTTTTAACCCTCTAGATGTAGAAGTAGGAGAATTAAGTGATTTTTCGCAAAACCTGAAAACGTCAAAAAATCTAATACCCGGCCAAGCCAAAAATGGCTGAATTTCAGCCAAAATTTTTATTTTGCACAAATCAAACACGCACTATATTCCCTCTTTGGGAACTCTTTTGGGATGCTTTCCAACATAGTTTTAACCCTCTAGATGTAGAAGTAGGAGAATTAAGTGATTTGTCGCGAAACCTGAAAACGTCAAAAAATCTAATACCCGGCCAAGCCAAAAATGGCTGATTTTCAGCCAAAATTTTTTTTTCCACAAATCAAACACGCACTATATTCCCTCTTTGGGAACTCTTTTGGGATGCTTTCCAACATAGTTTTAACCCTCTAGATGTAGAAGTAGGAGAATTAAGTGATTTTTCGCAAAACCTGAAAACGTCAAAAAATCTAATACCCGGCCAAGCCAAAAATGGCTGAATTTCAGCCAAAATTTTTATTTTGCACAAATCAAACACGCACTATATTCCCTCTTTGGGAACTCTTTTGGGATGCTTTCCAACATAGTTTTAACCCTCTAGATGTAGAAGTAGGAGAATTAAGTGATTTTTCGCGAAACCTGAAAACGTCAAAAAATCTAATACCCGGCCAAGCCAAAAATGGCTGAATTTCAGCCAAAATTTTTTTTTGCACAAATCAAATACGCACTATATTCCCTCTTTGGAAACTCTTTTGGGATGCTTTCCAACATAGTTTTAACCCTCTAGATGTAGAAGTAGGAGAATTAAGTGATTTTTCGCAAAACCTGAAAACGTCAAAAAATCTAATACCCGGCCAAGCCAAAAATGGCAGATTTTCAGCCAACATTTTTTTTCCCACTAATCAAACACGCACTATACCCCCTCTTTGGGAACTCTTTTGGAATGCTTTCCAACATAGTTTTAACACTCTAGATGTAGAAGTAGGAGAATTAAGTGATTTTTCGCAAAACCTGAAAACGTCAAAAAATCTAATACCCGACCAAGCCAAAAATGGCTGATTTTCAGCCAAAATTTTTTTTTCCACAAATCAAACACGCACTATATTCCCTCTTTGGGAACTCTTTTGGAATGCTTTCCAACATAGTTTTAACACTCTAGATGTAGAAGTAGGAGAATTAAGTGATTTTTCGAAAACCTGAAAACGTCAAAAAATCAAATACCCGGCCAAGCCAAAAATGGCTGATTTTCAGCCAAATTTTTTTTTTCCACAAATCAAACACGCACTATATTCCCTCTTTGGGAACTCTTTTGGGATGCTTTCCAACATAGTTTTAACCCTCTAGATGTAGAAGTAGGAGAATTAACTGATTTTTCGAAAACCTGAAAACGTCAAAAAATCTAATACCCGGCCAAGCCAAAAATGGCTGATTTTCAGCCAAAATTTTTTTTTCAACAAATCAAACACGCACTATATTCCCTCTTTGGGAACTCTTTTGGGATGCTTTCCAACATAGTTTTAACCCTCTAGATGTAGAAGTAGGAGAATTAAGTGATTTTTCGCAAAACCTCAAAACGTTAAAAAATCTAATACCCGGCCAAGCCAAAAATGGCTGATTTTCAGCCAAAATTTTTTTTTCCACAAATCAAACACGCACTATATTCCCTCTTTGGAAACTCTTTTGGGATGCTTTCCAACATAGTTTTAACCCTCTAGATGTAGAAGTAGGAGAATTAAGTGATTTTTCGCAAAACCTGAAAACGTTAAAAAATCTAATACCCAGCCAAGCCAAAAATGGCTGATTTTCAGCCAAAATTTTTTTTTCCACAAATCAAACACGCACTATATTCCCTCTTTGGGAACTCTTTTGGGATGCTTTCCAACATAGTTTTAACCCTCTAGATGTAGAAGTAGGAGAATTAAGTGATTTTTCGCAAAACCTGAAAACGTCAAAAAATCTAATACCCGGCCAAGCCAAAAATGGCTGAATTTCAGCCAAAAATTTTTTTTTGCACAAATCAAACACGCACTATATTCCCTCTTTGGGAACTCTTTTGGGATGCTTTCCAACATAGTTTTAACCCTCTAGATGTAGAAGTAGGAGAATTAAGTGATTTTTCGCAAAACCTGAAAACGTCAAAAAATCTAATACCCGACCAAGCCAAAAATGGCTGATTTTCAGCCAAAATTTTTTTTCCAAGAATCAAACACGCACTATATTCCCTCTTTGGGAACTCTTTTGGGATGCTTTCCAACATAGTTTTAACCATCTAGATGTAGAAGTAGGAGATTTAAGTGATAATTTGCAAAACCTGAAAACGTCAAAAAATCTAATACCCGGCCAAGCCAAAAACGGCTGATTTTCAGCCAAATTTTTTTTTCCACAAATCAAACACGCACTATATTCCCTCTTTGGGAACTCTTTTGGGATGCTTTCCAACATAGTTTTAACCCTCTAGATGTAGAAGTAGGAGAATTAAGTGATTTTTCGCAAAACCTGAAAACGTCAAAAAATCTAATACCCGGCCAAGCCAAAAATGGCTGAATTTCAGCCAAAAATTTTTTTTTGCACAAATCAAACACGCACTATATTCCCTCTTTGGGAACTCTTTTGGGATGCTTTCCAACATAGTTTTAACCCTCTAGATGTAGAAGTAGGAGAATTAAGTGATTTTTCGCAAAACCTGAAAACGTCAAAAAATCTAATACCCGACCAAGCCAAAAATGGCTGATTTTCAGCCAAAATTTTTTTTCCAAGAATCAAACACGCACTATATTCCCTCTTTGGGAACTCTTTTGGGATGCTTTCCAACATAGTTTTAACCATCTAGATGTAGAAGTAGGAGATTTAAGTGATAATTTGCAAAACCTGAAAACGTCAAAAAATCTAATACCCGGCCAAGCCAAAAACGGCTGATTTTCAGCCAAATTTTTTTTTCCACAAATCAAACACGCACTATATTCCCTCTTTGGGAACTCTTTTGGGATGCTTTCCAACATAGTTTTAACCCTCTAGATGTAGAAGTAGGAGAATTAAGTGATTTTTCGCAAAACCTGAAAACGTCAAAAAATCTAATACCCGGCCAAGCCAAAAGTGGTTGATTTTCAGCCAAAATTTTTTTTCCACAAATCAAACACGCACTATATTCCCTCTTTGGGAACTCTTTTGGGATGCTTTCCAACATAGTTTTAACCCTCTAGATGTAGAAGTAGGAGAATTAAGTGATTTTTCGCAAAACCTAAAAACGTCAAAAAATCTAATACCCGGCCAAGACAAAATGGCTGATTTTCAGCCAAAATTTTTTTTTCCACAAATCAAACACGCACTTTATTCCCTTTGGGAACTCGTTTGGGATGCTTTCCAACATAGTTTTAACCCTCTAGATGTAGAAGTAGGAGAATTAAGTGATTTTTCGAAAACCTGAAAACGTCAAAAAATCTAATACCCGGCCAAGCCAAAAATGGCTGATTTTCAGCCAAAATTTTTTTTTCCACAAATCAAACACGCACTTTATTCCCTTTGGGAACTCGTTTGGGATGCTTTCCAACATAGTTTTAACCCTCTAGATGTAGAAGTAGGAGAATTAAGTGATTTTTCGAAAACCTGAAAACGTCAAAAAATCTAATACCCGGCCAAGCCAAAAATGGCTGATTTTCAGCCAAAATTTTTTTTTCCACAAATCAAACACGCACTATATTCCCTCTTTGGGAACTCTTTTGGGATGCTTTCCAACATAGTTTTAACCCTCTAGATGTAGAAGTAGGAGAATTAAGTGATTTTTCGAAAACCTGAAAACGTCAAAAAATATAATACCCGGCCAACCCAAAAATGGCTGATTTTCAGCCCAAAATTTTTTTTCCACAAATCAAACACGCACTATATTCCCTCTTTGGGAACTCTTTTGGGATGCTTTCCAACATAGTTTTAACCCTCTAGATGTAGAAGTAGGAGAATTAAGTGATTTTTCGAAAACCTGAAAACGTCAAAAAATCTAATACCCGGCCAAGCCAAAAATGGCTGATTTTCAGCCAAAAAACGTTTTTCCACAAATCAAACACGCACTATATTCCCTCTTTGGGAACTCTTTTGGGATGCTTTCCAACATAGTTTTAACCCTCTAGATGTAGAACTAGGAGAATTAAGTGATTTTTCGCAAAACCTGAAAACGTCAAAAAATCTAATACCCGGCCAAGCCAAAAATGGCTGTATTTCAGCCAAAAAATTTTTTTTCCACAAATCAAACACGCACTATATTCCCTCTTTGGGAACTCTTTTGGGATGCTTTTCAACATAGTTTTAACCCTCTAGATGTAGAAGTAGGAGAATTAAGTGATTTTTCGCAAAACCTGAAAACGTCAAAAAATCTAATACCCGGCCAAACCAAAAATGGCTGATTTTCAGCCAAAATTTTTTTTCCCACAAATCAAACACGCACTATATTCCCTCTTTAGGAACTCTTTTGGGATGCTTTCCAACATAGTTTTAACCCTCTAGATGTAGAAGTAGGAGAATTAAGTGATTTTTCGCAAAACCTGAAAACGTCAAAAAATCTAATATCCGGCCAAGCCAAAAATGGCTCATTTTCAGCCAAAAATTTTTTTTCCACAAATCAAACACGCACTATATTCCCTCTTTGGGAACTCTTTTGGGATGCTTTCCAACATAGTTTTAACCCTCTAGATGTAGAAGTAGGAGAATTAAGTGATTTTTCGCAAAACCTGAAAACATCAAAAAATCTAATACCCGGCCAAGCCAAAAATGGCTGATTTTCAGCCAAATTTTTTTTTTCCACAAATCAAACACGCACTATATTCCCTCTTTGGGAACTCTTTTGGGATGCTTTCCAACATAGTTTTAACCCTCTAGATGTAGAAGTAGGAGAATTAACTGATTTTTCGAAAACCTGAAAACGTCAAAAAATCTAATACCCGGCCAAGCCAAAAATGGCTGATTTTCAGCCAAAAATTTTTTTTCCACAAATCAAACACGCACTATATTCCCTCTTTGGGAACTCTTTTGGGATGCTTTCCAACATAGTTTTAACCCTCTAGATGTAGAAGTAGAATTAAGTGATTTTTCGCAAAACCTGAAAACGTCAAAAAATCTAATACCCGGCCAAGACAAAAATGGCTGATTTTCAGCCAAAAAATTTTTTTCCACAAATCAAACACGCACTATATTCCCTCTTTGGGAACTCTTTTGGGATGCTTTCCAACATAGTTTTAACCCTCTAGATGTAGAAGTAGGAGAATTAAGTGATTTTTCGCAAAACCTGAAAACGTCAAAAAATCTAATACCCGGCCAAGCCAAAAATGGCTGATTTTCAGCCAAAATTTTTTTTTCCACAAATCAAACACGCACTATATTCCCTCTTTGGGAACTCTTTTGGGATGCTTTCCAACATAGTTTTAACCCTCTAGATGTAGAAGTAGGAGAATTAAGTGATTTTTCGCAAAACCTGAAAACGTCAAAAAATCTAATACCCGGCCAAGCCAAAAATGGCTGTATTTCAGCCAAAAAATTTTTTTTGCACAAATCAAACACGCACTATATTCCCTCTTTGGGAACTCTTTTGGGATGCTTTCCAACATAGTTTTAACCCTCTAGATGTAGAAGTAGGAGAATTAACTGATTTTTCGAAAACATGAAAACGTCAAAAAATCTAATACCCGGCCAAGCCAAAAAAGGCTGATTTTCAGCCAAATTTTTTTTTCCACAAATCAAACACGCACTATATTCCCTCTTTGGGAACTCTTTTGGGATGCTTTCCAACATAGTTTTAACCCTCTAGATGTAGAAGTAGGAGAATTAAGTGATTTTTCGAAAACCTGAAAACGTCAAAAAATATAATACCCGGCCAACCCAAAAATGGCTGATTTTCAGCCAAAAATTTTTTTTCCACAAATCAAACACGCACTATATTCCCTCTTTGGGAACTCTTTTGGGATGCTTTCCAACATAGTTTTAACCCTCTAGATGTAGAAGTAGGAGAATTAAGTGATTTTTCGAAAACCTGAAAACGTCAAAAAATCTAATACCCGGCCAAGCCAAAAATGGCTGATTTTCAGCCAAAAAACGTTTTTCCACAAATCAAACACGCACTATATTCCCTCTTTGGGAACTCTTTTGGGATGCTTTCCAACATAGTTTTAACCCTCTAGATGTAGAAGTAGGAGAATTAAGTGATTTTTCGCAAAACCTGAAAACGTCAAAAAATCTAATACCCGGCCAAGCCAAAAATGGCTGATTTTCAGCCAAAATTTTTTTTTCCACAAATCAAACACGCACTATATTCCCTCTTTGGGAACTCTTTTGGGATGCTTTCCAACATAGTTTTAACCCTCTAGATGTAGAAGTAGGAGAATTAAGTGATTTTTCGCAAAACCTGAAAACGTCAAAAAATCTAATACCCGGCCAAGCCAAAAATGGCTGTATTTCAGCCAAAAAATTTTTTTTGCACAAATCAAACACGCACTATATTCCCTCTTTGGGAACTCTTTTGGGATGCTTTCCAACATAGTTTTAACCCTCTAGATGTAGAAGTAGGAGAATTAACTGATTTTTCGAAAACATGAAAACGTCAAAAAATCTAATACCCGGCCAAGCCAAAAAAGGCTGATTTTCAGCCAAATTTTTTTTTCCACAAATCAAACACGCACTATATTCCCTCTTTGGGAACTCTTTTGGGATGCTTTCCAACATAGTTTTAACCCTCTAGATGTAGAAGTAGGAGAATTAAGTGATTTTTCGCAAAACCTGAAAACGTCAAAAAATCTAATACCCGGCCAAGCCAAAAATGGCTGATTTTCAGCCAAAATTTTTTTTTACACAAATCAAACTCGCACTATATTCCCTCTTTGGGAACTCTTTTGGGATGCTTTCCAACATAGTTTTAACCCTCTAGATGTAGAAGTAGGATAATTAACTGATTTTTCGAAAACCTGAAAACGTCAAAAAATCTAATACCCGGCCAAGCCAAAAATGGCTGATTTTCAGCCAAATTTTTTTTCCCACAAATCAAACACGCACTATATTCCTACTTTGGGAACTCTTTTGGGATGCTTTCCAACATAGTTTTAACCCTCTAGATGTAGAAGTAGGAGAATTAAGTGATTTTTCGCAAAACCTGAAAACGTCAAAAAATCTAATACCCGGCCAAGCCAAAAATGGCTGATTTTCAGCCAAAATTTTTTTTTCCACAAATCAAACACGCACTATAGTCCCTCTTTGGGAACTCTTTTGGGATGCTTTACAACATAGTTTTAACCCTCTAGATGTAGAAGTAGGAGAATTAACTGATTTTTCGAAAACCTGAAAACGTCAAAAAATCTAATACCCGGCCAAGCCAAAAATGGCTGATTTTCAGTCAAATTTTTTTTCCCACAAATCAAACACGCACTATATTCCCTCTTTGGGAACTCTTTTGGGATGCTTTCCAACACAGTTTTAACCCTCTAGATGTAGAAGTAGAAGAATTAAGTGATTTTTCGAAAACCTGAAAACGTCAAAAAATCTAATACCCGGCCAAGCAAAAAATGGCTGATTTTCAGCCAAAATTTTTTTTTCCAAAAGTCAAACACGCACTATATTCCCTCTTTGGGAACTCTTTTGGGATGCTTTCCAACATAGTTTTAACCCTCTAGATGTAGAAGTAGGAGAATTAAGTGATTTTTCGAAAACCTGAAAACGTCAAAAAATCTAATACCCGGCCAAGACAAAAATGGCTGATTTTCAGCCAAAATTTTTTTTTCCACAAATCAAACACGCACTATATTCCCTCTTTGGGAACTCTTTTGGGATGCTTTCCAACATAGTTTTAACCCTCTAGATGTAGAAGTAGGAGAATTAAGCGATTTTTCACAAAACCTGAAAACGTCAAAAAATCTAATACCCGGCCAAGCCAAAAATGGCTGATTTTCAGCCAAAATTTTTTTTTCCACAAATCAAACACGCACTATATTCCCTCTTTGGGAACTCTTTTCTGATGCTTTCCAACATAGTTTTAACCCTCTAGATGTATAAGCAGGAGAATTAAGTGATTTTTTGAAAACCTGAAAACTTCAAAAAATCTAATACCCGGCCAAGCCAAAAATGGCTGATTTTCAGCCAAAAATTTTTTTTCCACAAATCAAACACGCACTATATTCCCTCTTTGGGAACTCTTTTGGGATGCTTTCCAACATAGTTTTAACCCTCTAGATGTAGAAGTAGGAGAATTAAGTGATTTTTCGCAAAACCTGAAAACGTCAAAAAATCTAATACCCGGCCAAGCCAAAAATGGCTGAATTTCAGCCAAAATTTTTATTTTGCACAAATCAACCACGCACTATATTCCCTCTTTGGGAACTCTTTTGGGATGCTTTCCAACATAGTTTTAACCCTCTAGATGTAGAAGTAGGAGAATTAAGTGATTTGTCGCGAAACCTGAAAACGTCAAAAAATCTAATACCCGGCCAAGCCAAAAATGGCTGATTTTCAGCCAAAAATTTTTTTTCCACAAATCAAACACGCACTATATTCCCTCTTTGGGAACTCTTTTGGGATGCTTTCCAACATAGTTTTAACCCTCTAGATGTAGAAGTAGGAGAATTAAGTGATTTTTCGCGAAACCTGAAAACGTCAAAAAATCTAATACCCGGCCAAGCCAAAAATGGCTGATTTTAAGCCAAAAATTTTTTTCCACAAATCAAACACGCACTATATTCCCTCTTTGGGAACTCTTTTGGGATGCTTTCCAACATAGTTTTAACCCTCTAGATGTAGAAGTAGGAGAATTAAGTGATTTTTCGAAAACCTGAAAACGTCAAAAAATCTAATACCCGGCCAAGCCAAAAATGGCTGAATTTCAGCCAAAAATTTTTTTTGCACAAATCAAACACGCACTATATTCCCTCTTTGGAAACTCTTTTGGCATGCTTTCCAACATAGTTTTAACCCTCTAGATGTAGAAGTAGGAGAATTAAGTGATTTTTCGCAAAACCTGAAAACGTCAAAAAATCTAATACCCGGCCAAGCCAAAAATGGCTGAATTTCAGCCAAAATTTTTATTTTGCACAAATCAACCACGCACTATATTCCCTCTTTGGGAACTCTTTTGGGATGCTTTCCAACATAGTTTTAACCCTCTAGATGTAGAAGTAGGAGAATTAAGTGATTTGTCGCGAAACCTGAAAACGTCAAAAAATCTAATACCCGGCCAAGCCAAAAATGGCTGATTTTCAGCCAAAAATTTTTTTTCCACAAATCAAACACGCACTATATTCCCTCTTTGGGAACTCTTTTCTGATGCTTTCCAACATAGTTTTAACCCTCTAGATGTATAAGCAGGAGAATTAAGTGATTTTTTGAAAACCTGAAAACTTCAAAAAATCTAATACCCGGCCAAGCCAAAAATGGCTGATTTTCAGCCAAAAATTTTTTTTCCACAAATCAAACACGCACTATATTCCCTCTTTGGGAACTCTTTTGGGATGCTTTCCAACATAGTTTTAACCCTCTAGATGTAGAAGTAGGAGAATTAAGTGATTTTTCGCAAAACCTGAAAACGTCAAAAAATCTAATACCCGGCCAAGCCAAAAATGGCTGAATTTCAGCCAAAATTTTTATTTTGCACAAATCAACCACGCACTATATTCCCTCTTTGGGAACTCTTTTGGGATGCTTTCCAACATAGTTTTAACCCTCTAGATGTAGAAGTAGGAGAATTAAGTGATTTGTCGCGAAACCTGAAAACGTCAAAAAATCTAATACCCGGCCAAGCCAAAAATGGCTGATTTTCAGCCAAAAATTTTTTTTCCACAAATCAAACACGCACTATATTCCCTCTTTGGGAACTCTTTTGGGATGCTTTCCAACATAGTTTTAACCCTCTAGATGTAGAAGTAGGAGAATTAAGTGATTTTTCGCGAAACCTGAAAACGTCAAAAAATCTAATACCCGGCCAAGCCAAAAATGGCTGATTTTAAGCCAAAAATTTTTTTCCACAAATCAAACACGCACTATATTCCCTCTTTGGGAACTCTTTTGGGATGCTTTCCAACATAGTTTTAACCCTCTAGATGTAGAAGTAGGAGAATTAAGTGATTTTTCGAAAACCTGAAAACGTCAAAAAATCTAATACCCGGCCAAGCCAAAAATGGCTGAATTTCAGCCAAAAATTTTTTTTGCACAAATCAAACACGCACTATATTCCCTCTTTGGAAACTCTTTTGGCATGCTTTCCAACATAGTTTTAACCCTCTAGATGTAGAAGTAGGAGAATTAAGTGATTTTTCGCAAAACCTGAAAACGTCAAAAAATCTAATACCCGGCCAAGCCAAAAATGGCTGATTTTCAGCCAACATTTTTTTTCCCACGAATCAAACACGCACTATACCCCCTCTTTGGGAACTCTTTTGGAATGCTTTCCAACATAGTTTTAACACTCTAGATGTAGAAGTAGGAGAATTAAGTGATTTTTCGCAAAACCTGAAAACGTCAAAAAATCTAATACCCGACCAAGCCAAAAATGGCTGATTTTCAGCCAAAATTTTTTTTTCCACAAATCAAACACGCACTGTATTCCCTCTTTGGGAACTCTTTTGGAATGCTTTCCAACATAGTTTTAACACTCTAGATGTAGAAGGTGGAGAATTAAGTGATTTTTCGAAAACCTGAAAACGTCAAAAAATCTAATACCCGGCCAAGCCAAAAATGGCTGATTTTCAGCCAAATTTTTTTTTTCCACAAATCAAACACGCACTATATTCCCTCTTTGGGAACTCTTTTGGGATGCTTTCCAACATAGTTTTAACCCTCTAGATGTAGAAGTAGGAGAATTAACTGATTTTTCGAAAACCTGAAAACGTCAAAAAATCTAATACCCGGCCAAGCCAAAAATGGCTGATTTTCAGCCAAAAATTTTTTTTCCACAAATCAAACACGCACTATATTCCCTCTTTGGGAACTCTTTTGGGATGCTTTCCAACATAGTTTTAACCCTCTAGATGTAGAAGTAGGAGAATTAAGTGATTTTTCGCAAAACCTCAAAACGTTAAAAAATCTAATACCCGGCCAAGCCAAAAATGGCTGATTTTCAGCCAAAATTTTTTTTTCCACAAATCAAACACGCACTATATTCCCTCTTTGAAAACTCTTTTGGGATGCTTTCCAACATAGTTTTAACCCTCTAGATGTAGAAGTAGGAGAATTAAGTGATTTTTCGCAAAACCTGAAAACGTTAAAAAATCTAATACCCAGCCAAGCCAAAAATGGCTGATTTTCAGCCAAAATTTTTTTTTCCACAAATCAAACACACACTATATTCCCTCTTTGGGAACTCTTTTGGGATGCTTTCCAACATAGTTTTGACCCTCTAGATGTAGAAGTAGGAGAATTAAGTGATTTTTCGCAAAACCTGAAAACGTCAAAAAATCTAATACCCGGCCAAGCCAAAAATGGCTGAATTTCAGCCAAAAATTTTTTTTTGCACAAATCAAACACGCACTATATTCCCTCTTTGGGAACTCTTTTGGGATGCTTTCCAACATAGTTTTAACCCTCTAGATGTAGAAGTAGGAGAATTAAGTGATTTTTCGCAAAACCTGAAAACGTCAAAAAATCTAATACCCGACCAAGCCAAAAATGGCTGATTTTCAGCCAAAATTTTTTTTCCACAAATCAAACACGCACTATATTCCCTCTTTGGGAACTCTTTTGGGATGCTTTCCAACATAGTTTTAACCCTCTAGATGTAGAAGTAGGAGATTTAAGTGATAATTTGCAAAACCTGAAAACGTCAAAAAATCTAATACCCGGCCAAGCCAAAAACGGCTGATTTTCAGCCAAATTTTTTTTTCCACAAATCAAACACGCACTATATTCCCTCTTTGGGAACTCTTTTGGGATGCTTTCCAACATAGTTTTAACCCTCTAGATGTAGAAGTAGGAGAATTAAGTGATTTTTCGCAAAACCTGAAAACGTCAAAAAATCTAATACCCGGCCAAGCCAAAAGTGGTTGATTTTCAGCCAAAATTTTTTTTCCACAAATCAAACACGTACTATATTCCCTCTTTGGGAACTCTTTTGGGATGCTTTCCAACATAGTTTTAACCCTCTAGATGTAGAAGTAGGAGAATTAAGTGATTTTTCGCAAAACCTAAAAACGTCAAAAAATCTAATACCCTGCCAAGACAAAATGGCTGATTTTCAGCCAAAATTTTTTTTTCCACAAATCAAACACGCACTTTATTCCCTTTGGGAACTCGTTTGGGATGCTTTCCAACATAGTTTTAACCCTCTAGATGTAGAAGTAGGAGAATTAAGTGATTTTTCGAAAACCTGAAAACGTCAAAAAATCTAATACCCGGCCAAGCCAAAAATGGCTGATTTTCAGCCAAAATTTTTTTTTCCACAAATCAAACACGCACTATATTCCCTCTTTGGGAACTCTTTTGGGATGCTTTCCAACATAGTTTTAACCCTCTAGATGTAGAAGTAGGAGAATTAAGTGATTTTTCGAAAACCTGAAAACGTCAAAAAATATAATACCCGGCCAACCCAAAAATGGCTGATTTTCAGCCAAAAATTTTTTTTCCACAAATCAAACACGCACTATATTCCCTCTTTGGGAACTCTTTTGGGATGCTTTCCAACATAGTTTTAACCCTCTAGATGTAGAAGTAGGAGAATTAAGTGATTTTTCGAAAACCTGAACACGTCAAAAAATCTAATACCCGGCCAAGCCAAAAATGGCTGATTTTCAGCCAAAAAACGTTTTTCCACAAATCAAACACACACTATATTCCCTCTTTGGGAACTCTTTTGGGATGCTTTCCAACATAGTTTTAACCCTCTAGATGTAGAACTAGGAGAATTAAGTGATTTTTCGCAAAACCTGAAAACGTCAAAAAATCTAATACCCGGCCAAGCCAAAAATGGCTGTATTTCAGCCAAAAAATTTTTTTTGCACAAATCAAACACGCACTATATTCCCTCTTTGGGAACTCTTTTGGGATGCTTTCCAACATAGTTTTAACCCTCTAGATGTAGAAGTAGGAGAATTAAGTGATTTTTCGCAAAACCTGAAAACGTCAAAAAATCTAATACCCGGCCAAGCCAAAAATGGCTGAATTTCAGCCAAAAATTTTTTTTTGCACAAATCAAACACGCACTATATTCCCTTTTTGGGAACTCTTTTGGGATGCTTTCCAACATAGTTTTAACCCTCTAGATGTAGAAGTAGGAGAATTAAGTGATTTTTCGCAAAACCTGAAAACGTCAAAAAATCTAATACCCGACCAAGCCAAAAATGGCTGATTTTCAGCCAAATTTTTTTTTCCACAAATCAAACACGCACTATATTCCCTCTTTGGGAACTCTTTTGGGATGCTTTCCAACATAGTTTTAACCCTCTAGATGTAGAAGTAGGAGAATTAAGTGATTTTTCGCAAAACCTAAAAACGCCAAAAAATCTAATACCCGGCCAAGACAAAATGGCTGATTTTCAGCCAAAATTTTTTTTTCCACAAATCAAACACGCACTTTATTCCCTTTGGGAACTCGTTTGGGATGCTTTCCAACATAGTTTTAAGCCTCTAGATGTAGAAGTAGGAGAATTAAGCGATTTTTCGAAAACCTGAAAACGTCAAAAAATCTAATACCCGGCCAAGCCAAAAATGGCTGATTTTCAGCCAAAATTATTTTTTCCACAAATCAAACACGCACTATATTCCCTCTTTGGGAACTCTTTTGGGATGCTTTCCAACATAGTTTTAACCCTCTAGATGTAGAAGTAGGAGAATTAAGTGATTTTTCGAAAACCTGAAAACGTCAAAAAATATAATACCCGACCAAGCCAAAAATGGCTGAATTTCAGCCAAAAATTTTTTTTTGCACAAATCAAACACGCACTATATTCCCTTTTTGGGAACTCTTTTGGGATGCTTTCCAACATAGTTTTAACCCTCTAGATGTAGAAGTAGGAGAATTAAGTGATTTTTCGCAAAACCTGAAAACGTCAAAAAATCTAATACCCGACCAAGCCAAAAATGGCTGATTTTCAGCCAAAATTTTTTTTCCACAAATCAAACACGCACTATATTCCCTCTTTGGGAACTCTTTTGGGATGCTTTCCAACATAGTTTTAACCCTCTAGATGTAGAAGTAGGAGAATTAAGTGATTTTTCGCAAAACCTAAAAACGTCAAAAAATCTAATACCCGGCCAAGACAAAATGGCTGATTTTCAGCCAAAAATTTTTTTTCCACAAATCAAACACGCACTTTATTCCCTTTGGGAACTCGTTTGGGATGCTTTCCAACATAGTTTTAACCCTCTAGATGTAGAAGTAGGAGAATTAAGTGATTTTTCGAAAACCTGAAAACGTCAAAAAATCTAATACCCGGCCAAGCCAAAAATGGCTGATTTTCAGCCAAAATTTTTTTTTCCACAAATCAAACACGCACTATATTCCCTCTTTGGGAACTCTTTTGGGATGCTTTCCAACATAGTTTTAACCCTCTAGATGTAGAAGTAGGAGAATTAAGTGATTTTTCGAAAACCTGAAAACGTCAAAAAATATAATACCCGGCCAACCCAAAAATGGCTGATTTTCAGCCAAAAATTTTTTTTCCACAAATCAAACACGCACTATATTCCCTCTTTGGGAACTCTTTTGGGATGCTTTCCAACATAGTTTTAACCCTCTAGATGTAGAAGTAGGAGAATTAAGTGATTTTTCGAAAACCTGAAAACGTCAAAAAATCTAATACCCGGCCAAGCCAAAAATGGCTGATTTTCAGCCAAAAAACGTTTTTCCACAAATCAAACACGCACTATATTCCCTCTTTGGGAACTCTTTTGGGATGCTTTCCAACATAGTTTTAACCCTCTAGATGTAGAACTAGGAGAATTAAGTGATTTTTCGCAAACCCTGAAAACGTCAAAAAATCTAATACCCGGCCAAGCCAAAAATGGCTGTATTTCAGCCAAAAAAAATTTTTTGCACAAATCAAACACGCACTATATTCCCTCTTTGGGAACTCTTTTGGGATGCTTTCCAACATAGTTTTAACCCTCTAGATGTAGAAGTAGGAGAATTAAGTGATTTTTCGCAAAACCTGAAAACGTCAAAAAATCTAATACCCGGCCAAGCCAAAAATGGCTGATTTTCAGCCAAATTTTTTTTTTCCACAAATCAAACACGCACTATATTCCCTCTTTGGGAACTCTTTTGGGATGCTTTCCAACATAGTTTTAACCCTCTAGATGTAGAAGTAGGAGAATTAACTGATTTTTCGAAAACCTGAAAACGTCAAAAAATCTAATACCCGGCCAAGCCAAAAATGGCTGATTTTCAGCCAAAAATTTTTTTTCCACAAATCAAACACGCACTATATTCCCTCTTTGGGAACTCTTTTGGGATGCTTTCCAACATAGTTTTAACCCTCTAGATGTAGAAGTAGGAGAATTAAGTGATTTTTCGCAAAACCTGAAAACGTCAAAAAATCTAATACCCGGCCAAGACAAAAATGGCTGATTTTCAGCCAAAATTTTTTTTCCACAAATCAAACACGCACTATATTCCCTCTTTGGGAACTCTTTTGGGATGCTTTCCAACATAGTTTTAACCCTCTAGATGTAGAAGTAGGAGAATTAAGTGATTTTTCGCAAAACCTGAAAACGTCAAAAAATCTAATACCCGGCCAAGCCAAAAATGGCTGATTTTCAGCCAAAATTTTTTTTTCCACAAATCAAACACGCACTATAGTCCCTCTTTGGGAACTCTTTTGGGATGCTTTACAACATAGTTTTAACCCTCTAGATGTAGAAGTAGGAGAATTAACTGATTTTTCGAAAACCTGAAAACGTCAAAAAATCTAATACCCGGCCAAGCCAAAAATGGCTGATTTTCAGTCAAATTTTTTTTCCCACAAATCAAACACGCACTATATTCCCTCTTTGGGAACTCTTTTGGGATGCTTTCCAACACAGTTTTAACCCTCTAGATGTAGAAGTAGAAGAATTAAGTGATTTTTCGAAAACCTGAAAACGTCAAAAAATCTAATACCCGGCCAAGCAAAAAATGGCTGATTTTCAGCCAAAATTTTTTTTTCCAAAAGTCAAACACGCACTATATTCCCTCTTTGGGAACTCTTTTGGGATGCTTTCCAACATAGTTTTAACCCTCTAGATGTAGAAGTAGGAGAATTAAGTGATTTTTCGAAAACCTGAAAACGTCAAAAAATTTAATACCCGGCCAAGACAAAAATGGCTGATTTTCAGCCAAAATTTTTTTTTCCACAAATCAAACACGCACTATATTCCCTCTTTGGGAACTCTTTTGGGATGCTTTCCAACATAGTTTTAACCCTCTAGATGTAGAAGTAGGAGAATTAAGCGATTTTTCACAAAACCTGAAAACGTCAAAAAATCTAATACCCGGCCAAGCCAAAAATGGCTGATTTTCAGCCAAAATTTTTTTTTCCACAAATCAAACACGCACTATATTTCCTCTTTGGGAACTCTTTTGGGATGCTTTCCAACATAGTTTTAACCCTCTAGATGTAGAAGTAGAATTAAGTGATTTTTCGCAAAACCTGAAAACGTCAAAAAATCTAATACCCGGCCAAGCCAAAAATGGCTGATTTTCAGCCAAAATTTTTTTTTCCACAAATCAAACACGCACTATATTCCCTCTTTGGGAACTCTTTTCTGATGCTTTCCAACATAGTTTTAACCCTCTAGATGTATAAGCAGGAGAATTAAGTGATTTTTCGAAAACCTGAAAACTTCAAAAAATCTAATACCCGGCCAAGCCAAAAATGGCTGATTTTCAGCCAAAATTTTTTTTTCCACAAATCAAACACGCACTATATTCCCTCTTTGGGAACTCTTTTGGGATGCTTTCCAACATAGTTTTAACCCTCTAGATGTAGAAGTAGGAGAATTAAGTGATTTTTCGCAAAACCTGAAAACGTCAAAAAATCTAATACCCGGCCAAGCCAAAAATGGCTGAATTTCAGCCAAAATTTTTATTTTGCACAAATCAAACACGCACTATATTCCCTCTTTGGGAACTCTTTTGGGATGCTTTCCAACATAGTTTTAACCCTCTAGATGTAGAAGTAGGAGAATTAAGTGATTTGTCGCGAAACCTGAAAACGTCAAAAAATCTAATACCCGGCCAAGCCAAAAATGGCTGATTTTCAGCCAAAAATTTTTTTTCCACAAATCAAACACGCACTATATTCCCTCTTTGGGAACTCTTTTGGGATGCTTTCCAACATAGTTTTAACCCTCTAGATGTAGAAGTAGGAGAATTAAGTGATTTTTCGCGAAACCTGAAAACGTCAAAAAATCTAATACCCGGCCAAGCCAAAAATGGCTGATTTTAAGCCAAAAATTTTTTTCCACAAATCAAACACGCACTATATTCCCTCTTTGGGAACTCTTTTGGGATGCTTTCCAACATAGTTTTAACCCTCTAGATGTAGAAGTAGGAGAATCAAGTGATTTTTCGAAAACCTGAAAACGTCAAAAAATCTAATACCCGGCCAAGCCAAAAATGGCTGAATTTCAGCCAAAAATTTTTTTTGCACAAATCAAACACGCACTATATTCCCTCTTTGGAAACTCTTTTGGGATGCTTTCCAACATAGTTTTAACCCTCTAGATGTAGAAGTAGGAGAATTAAGTGATTTTTCGCAAAACCTGAAAACGTCAAAAAATCTAATACCCGGCCAAGCCAAAAATGGCTGATTTTCAGCCAACATTTTTTTTCCCACGAATCAAACACGCACTATACCCCCTCTTTGGGAACTCTTTTGGAATGCTTTCCAACATAGTTTTAACACTCTAGATGTAGAAGTAGGAGAATTAAGTGATTTTTCGCAAAACCTGAAAACGTCAAAAAATCTAATACCCGACCAAGCCAAAAATGGCTGATTTTCAGCCAAAATTTTTTTTTCCACAAATCAAACACGCACTGTATTCCCTCTTTGGGAACTCTTTTGGAATGCTTTCCAACATAGTTTTAACACTCTAGATGTAGAAGGTGGAGAATTAAGTGATTTTTCGAAAACCTGAAAACGTCAAAAAATCTAATACCCGGCCAAGCCAAAAATGGCTGATTTTCAGCCAAATTTTTTTTTTCCACAAATCAAACACGCACTATATTCCCTCTTTGGGAACTCTTTTGGGATGCTTTCCAACATAGTTTTAACCCTCTAGATGTAGAAGTAGGAGAATTAACTGATTTTTCGAAAACCTGAAAACGTCAAAAAATCTAATACCCGGCCAAGCCAAAAATGGCTGAATTTCAGCCAAAAATTTTTTTTGCACAAATCAAACACGCACTATATTCCCTCTTTGGAAACTCTTTTGGGATGCTTTCCAACATAGTTTTAACCCTCTAGATGTAGAAGTAGGAGAATTAAGTGATTTTTCGCAAAACCTGAAAACGTCAAAAAATCTAATACCCGGCCAAGCCAAAAATGGCTGATTTTCAGCCAACATTTTTTTTCCCACGAATCAAACACGCACTATACCCCCTCTTTGGGAACTCTTTTGGAATGCTTTCCAACATAGTTTTAACACTCTAGATGTAGAAGTAGGAGAATTAAGTGATTTTTCGCAAAACCTGAAAACGTCAAAAAATCTAATACCCGACCAAGCCAAAAATGGCTGATTTTCAGCCAAAATTTTTTTTTCCACAAATCAAACACGCACTGTATTCCCTCTTTGGGAACTCTTTTGGAATGCTTTCCAACATAGTTTTAACACTCTAGATGTAGAAGGTGGAGAATTAAGTGATTTTTCGAAAACCTGAAAACGTCAAAAAATCTAATACCCGGCCAAGCCAAAAATGGCTGATTTTCAGCCAAATTTTTTTTTTCCACAAATCAAACACGCACTATATTCCCTCTTTGGGAACTCTTTTGGGATGCTTTCCAACATAGTTTTAACCCTCTAGATGTAGAAGTAGGAGAATTAACTGATTTTTCGAAAACCTGAAAACGTCAAAAAATCTAATACCCGGCCAAGCCAAAAATGGCTGATTTTCAGCCAAAAATTTTTTTTCCACAAATCAAACACGCACTATATTCCCTCTTTGGGAACTCTTTTGGGATGCTTTCCAACATAGTTTTAACCCTCTAGATGTAGAAGTAGGAGAATTAAGTGATTTTTCGCAAAACCTCAAAACGTTAAAAAATCTAATACCCGGCCAAGCCAAAAATGGCTGATTTTCAGCCAAAATTTTTTTTTCCACAAATCAAACACGCACTATATTCCCTCTTTGGAAACTCTTTTGGGATGCTTTCCAACATAGTTTTAACCCTCTAGATGTAGAAGTAGGAGAATTAAGTGATTTTTCGCAAAACCTGAAAACGTTAAAAAATCTAATACCCAGCCAAGCCAAAAATGGCTGATTTTCAGCCAAAATTTTTTTTTCCACAAATCAAACACACACTATATTCCCTCTTTGGGAACTCTTTTGGGATGCTTTCCAACATAGTTTTGACCCTCTAGATGTAGAAGTAGGAGAATTAAGTGATTTTTCGCAAAACCTGAAAACGTCAAAAAATCTAATACCCGGCCAAGCCAAAAATGGCTGAATTTCAGCCAAAAAATTTTTTTTGCACAAATCAAACACGCACTATATTCCCTCTTTGGGAACTCTTTTGGGATGCTTTCCAACATAGTTTTAACCCTCTAGATGTAGAAGTAGGAGAATTAAGTGATTTTTCGCAAAACCTGAAAACGTCAAAAAATCTAATACCCGACCAAGCCAAAAATGGCTGATTTTCAGCCAAAATTTTTTTTCCACAAATCAAACACGCACTATATTCCCTCTTTGGGAACTCTTTTGGGATGCTTTCCAACATAGTTTTAACCCTCTAGATGTAGAAGTAGGAGATTTAAGTGATAATTTGCAAAACCTGAAAACGTCAAAAAATCTAATACCCGGCCAAGCCAAAAACGGCTGATTTTCAGCCAAATTTTTTTTTCCACAAATCAAACACGCACTATATTCCCTCTTTGGGAACTCTTTTGGGATGCTTTCCAACATAGTTTTAACCCTCTAGATGTAGAAGTAGGAGAATTAAGTGATTTTTCGCAAAACCTGAAAACGTCAAAAAATCTAATACCCGGCCAAGCCAAAAGTGGTTGATTTTCAGCCAAAATTTTTTTTCCACAAATCAAACACGTACTATATTCCCTCTTTGGGAACTCTTTTGGGATGCTTTCCAACATAGTTTTAACCCTCTAGATGTAGAAGTAGGAGAATTAAGTGATTTTTCGCAAAACCTAAAAACGTCAAAAAATCTAATACCCGGCCAAGACAAAATGGCTGATTTTCAGCCAAAATTTTTTTTTCCACAAATCAAACACGCACTTTATTCCCTTTGGGAACTCGTTTGGGATGCTTTCCAACATAGTTTTAACCCTCTAGATGTAGAAGTAGGAGAATTAAGTGATTTTTCGAAAACCTGAAAACGTCAAAAAATCTAATACCCGGCCAAGCCAAAAATGGCTGATTTTCAGCCAAAATTTTTTTTTCCACAAATCAAACACGCACTATATTCCCTCTTTGGGAACTCTTTTGGGATGCTTTCCAACATAGTTTTAACCCTCTAGATGTAGAAGTAGGAGAATTAAGTGATTTTTCGAAAACCTGAAAACGTCAAAAAATATAATACCCGGCCAACCCAAAAATGGCTGATTTTCAGCCAAAAATTTTTTTTCCACAAATCAAACACGCACTATATTCCCTCTTTGGGAACTCTTTTGGGATGCTTTCCAACATAGTTTTAACCCTCTAGATGTAGAAGTAGGAGAATTAAGTGATTTTTCGAAAACCTGAACACGTCAAAAAATCTAATACCCGGCCAAGCCAAAAATGGCTGATTTTCAGCCAAAAAACGTTTTTCCACAAATCAAACACACACTATATTCCCTCTTTGGGAACTCTTTTGGGATGCTTTCCAACATAGTTTTAACCCTCTAGATGTAGAACTAGGAGAATTAAGTGATTTTTCGCAAAACCTGAAAACGTCAAAAAATCTAATACCCGGCCAAGCCAAAAATGGCTGTATTTCAGCCAAAAAATTTTTTTTGCACAAATCAAACACGCACTATATTCCCTCTTTGGGAACTCTTTTGGGATGCTTTCCAACATAGTTTTAACCCTCTAGATGTAGAAGTAGGAGAATTAAGTGATTTTTCGCAAAACCTGAAAACGTCAAAAAATCTAATACCCGGCCAAGCCAAAAATGGCTGAATTTCAGCCAAAAATTTTTTTTTGCACAAATCAAACACGCACTATATTCCCTTTTTGGGAACTCTTTTGGGATGCTTTCCAACATAGTTTTAACCCTCTAGATGTAGAAGTAGGAGAATTAAGTGATTTTTCGCAAAACCTGAAAACGTCAAAAAATCTAATACCCGACCAAGCCAAAAATGGCTGATTTTCAGCCAAAATTTTTTTTCCACAAATCAAACACGCACTATATTCCCTCTTTGGGAACTCTTTTGGGATGCTTTCCAACATAGTTTTAACCCTCTAGATGTAGAAGTAGGAGAATTAAGTGATTTTTCGCAAAACCTAAAAACGCCAAAAAATCTAATACCCGGCCAAGACAAAATGGCTGATTTTCAGCCAAAATTTTTTTTTCCACAAATCAAACACGCACTTTATTCCCTTTGGGAACTCGTTTGGGATGCTTTCCAACATAGTTTTAAGCCTCTAGATGTAGAAGTAGGAGAATTAAGTGATTTTTCGAAAACCTGAAAACGTCAAAAAATCTAATACCCGGCCAAGCCAAAAATGGCTGATTTTCAGCCAAAATTATTTTTTCCACAAATCAAACACGCACTATATTCCCTCTTTGGGAACTCTTTTGGGATGCTTTCCAACATAGTTTTAACCCTCTAGATGTAGAAGTAGGAGAATTAAGTGATTTTTCGAAAACCTGAAAACGTCAAAAAATATAATACCCGACCAAGCCAAAAATGGCTGAATTTCAGCCAAAAATTTTTTTTTGCACAAATCAAACACGCACTATATTCCCTTTTTGGGAACTCTTTTGGGATGCTTTCCAACATAGTTTTAACCCTCTAGATGTAGAAGTAGGAGAATTAAGTGATTTTTCGCAAAACCTGAAAACGTCAAAAAATCTAATACCCGACCAAGCCAAAAATGGCTGATTTTCAGCCAAAATTTTTTTTCCACAAATCAAACACGCACTATATTCCCTCTTTGGGAACTCTTTTGGGATGCTTTCCAACATAGTTTTAACCCTCTAGATGTAGAAGTAGGAGAATTAAGTGATTTTTCGCAAAACCTAAAAACGTCAAAAAATCTAATACCCGGCCAAGACAAAATGGCTGATTTTCAGCCAAAATTTTTTTTTCCACAAATCAAACACGCACTTTATTCCCTTTGGGAACTCGTTTGGGATGCTTTCCAACATAGTTTTAACCCTCTAGATGTAGAAGTAGGAGAATTAAGTGATTTTTCGAAAACCTGAAAACGTCAAAAAATCTAATACCCGGCCAAGCCAAAAATGGCTGATTTTCAGCCAAAATTTTTTTTTCCACAAATCAAACACGCACTATATTCCCTCTTTGGGAACTCTTTTGGGATGCTTTCCAACATAGTTTTAACCCTCTAGATGTAGAAGTAGGAGAATTAAGTGATTTTTCGAAAACCTGAAAACGTCAAAAAATATAATACCCGGCCAACCCAAAAATGGCTGATTTTCAGCCAAAAATTTTTTTCCACAAATCAAACACGCACTATATTCCCTCTTTGGGAACTCTTTTGGGATGCTTTCCAACATAGTTTTAACCCTCTAGATGTAGAAGTAGGAGAATTAAGTGATTTTTCGAAAACCTGAAAACGTCAAAAAATCTAATACCCGGCCAAGCCAAAAATGGCTGATTTTCAGCCAAAAAACGTTTTTCCACAAATCAAACACGCACTATATTCCCTCTTTGGGAACTCTTTTGGGATGCTTTCCAACATAGTTTTAACCCTCTAGATGTAGAACTAGGAGAATTAAGTGATTTTTCGCAAACCCTGAAAACGTCAAAAAATCTAATACCCGGCCAAGCCAAAAATGGCTGTATTTCAGCCAAAAAAATTTTTTTGCACAAATCAAACACGCACTATATTCCCTCTTTGGGAACTCTTTTGGGATGCTTTCCAACATAGTTTTAACCCTCTAGATGTAGAAGTAGGAGAATTAAGTGATTTTTCGCAAAACCTGAAAACGTCAAAAAATCTAATACCCGGCCAAGCCAAAAATGGCTGATTTTCAGCCAAATTTTTTTTTTCCACAAATCAAACACGCACTATATTCCCTCTTTGGGAACTCTTTTGGGATGCTTTCCAACATAGTTTTAACCCTCTAGATGTAGAAGTAGGAGAATTAACTGATTTTTCGAAAACCTGAAAACGTCAAAAAATCTAATACCCGGCCAAGCCAAAAATGGCTGATTTTCAGCCAAAAATTTTTTTTCCACAAATCAAACACGCACTATATTCCCTCTTTGGGAACTCTTTTGGGATGCTTTCCAACATAGTTTTAACCCTCTAGATGTAGAAGTAGGAGAATTAAGTGATTTTTCGCAAAACCTGAAAACGTCAAAAAATCTAATACCCGGCCAAGACAAAAATGGCTGATTTTCAGCCAAAAATTTTTTTTCCACAAATCAAACACGCACTATATTCCCTCTTTGGGAACTCTTTTGGGATGCTTTCCAACATAGTTTTAACCCTCTAGATGTAGAAGTAGGAGAATTAAGTGATTTTTCGCAAAACCTGAAAACGTCAAAAAATCTAATACCCGGCCAAGCCAAAAATGGCTGTATTCAGCCAAAAAATTTTTTTTGCACAAATCAAACACGCACTATATTCCCTCTTTGGGAACTCTTTTGGGATGCTTTCCAACATAGTTTTAACCCTCTAGATGTAGAACTAGGAGAATTAAGTGATTTTTCTCAAAACCTGAAAACGTCAAAAAATCTAATACCCGGCCAAGCCAAAAATGGCTGTATTTCAGCAAAAAAAATTTTTTTGCACAAATCAAACACGCACTATATTCCCTCTTTGGGAACTCTTTTGGGATGCTTTCCAACATAGTTTTAACCCTCTAGATGTAGAAGTAGGAGAATTAAGTGATTTTTCGCAAAACCTGAAAACGTCAAAAAATCTAATACCCGGCCAAGCCAAAAATGGCTGAATTTCAGCCAAAAAATTTTTTTTGCACAAATCAAACACGCACTATATTCCCTTTTTGGGAACTCTTTTGGGATGCTTTCCAACATAGTTTTAACCCTCTAGATGTAGAAGTAGGAGAATTAAGTGATTTTTCGCAAAACCTGAAAACGTCAAAAAATCTAATACCCGACCAAGCCAAAAATGGCTGATTTTCAGCCAAAATTTTTTTTCCACAAATCAAACACGCACTATATTCCCTCTTTGGGAACTCTTTTGGGATGCTTTCCAACATAGTTTTAACCCTCTAGATGTAGAAGTAGGAGATTTAAGTGATAATTTGCAAAACCTGAAAACGTCAAAAAATCTAATACCCGGCCAAGCTAAAAACGGCTGATTTTCAGCCAAATTTTTTTTTCCACAAATCAAACACGCACTATATTCCCTCTTTGGGAACTCTTTTGGGATGCTTTCCAACATAGTTTTAACCCTCTAGATGTAGAAGTAGGAGAATTAAGTGATTTTTCGCAAAACCTGAAAACGTCAAAAAATCTAATACCCGGCCAAGCCAAAAGTGGTTGATTTTCAGCCAAAATTTTTTTTCCACAAATCAAACACGCACTATATTCCCTCTTTGGGAACTCTTTTGGGATGCTTTCCAACATAGTTTTAACCCTCTAGATGTAGAAGTAGGAGAATTAAGTGATTTTTCGCAAAACCTAAAAACGTCAAAAAATCTAATACCCGGCCAAGACAAAATGGCTGATTTTCAGCCAAAATTTTTTTTTCCACAAATCAAACACGCACTTTATTCCCTTTGGGAACTCGTTTGGGATGCTTTCCAACATAGTTTTAACCCTCTAGATGTAGAAGTAGGAGAATTAAGTGATTTTTCGAAAACCTGAAAACGTCAAAAAATCTAATACCCGGCCAAGCCAAAAATGGCTGATTTTCAGCCAAAATTTTTTTTTCCACAAATCAAACACGCACTATATTCCCTCTTTGGGAACTCTTTTGGGATGCTTTCCAACATAGTTTTAACCCTCTAGATGTAGAAGTAGGAGAATTAAGTGATTTTTCGAAAACCTGAAAACGTCAAAAAATATAATACCCGGCCAACCCAAAAATGGCTGATTTTCAGCCAAAAATTTTTTTTCCACAAATCAAACACGCACTATATTCCCTCTTTGGGAACTCTTTTGGGATGCTTTCCAACATAGTTTTAACCCTCTAGATGTAGAAGTAGGAGAATTAAGTGATTTTTCGAAAACCTGAAAACGTCAAAAAATCTAATACCCGGCCAAGCCAAAAATGGCTGATTTTCAGCCAAAAAACGTTTTTCCACAAATCAAACACGCACTATATTCCCTCTTTGGGAACTCTTTTGGGATGCTTTCCAACATAGTTTTAACCCTCTAGATGTAGAACTAGGAGAATTAAGTGATTTTTCGCAAACCCTGAAAACGTCAAAAAATCTAATACCCGGCCAAGCCAAAAATGGCTGTATTTCAGCCAAAAAAATTTTTTTGCACAAATCAAACACGCACTATATTCCCTCTTTGGGAACTCTTTTGGGATGCTTTCCAACATAGTTTTAACCCTCTAGATGTAGAAGTAGGAGAATTAAGTGATTTTTCGCAAAACCTGAAAACGTCAAAAAATCTAATACCCGGCCAAGACAAAAATGGCTGATTTTCAGCCAAATTTTTTTTTTCCACAAATCAAACACGCACTATATTCCCTCTTTGGGAACTCTTTTGGGATGCTTTCCAACATAGTTTTAACCCTCTAGATGTAGAAGTAGGAGAATTAAGTGATTTTTCGCAAAACCTGAAAACGTCAAAAAATCTAATACCCGGCCAAGCCAAAAATGGCTGATTTTCAGCCAAATTTTTTTTTTCCACAAATCAAACACGCACTATATTCCCTCTTTGGGAACTCTTTTGGGATGCTTTCCAACATAGTTTTAACCCTCTAGATGTAGAAGTAGGAGAATTAAGTGATTTTTCGCAAAACCTGAAAACGTCAAAAAATCTAATACCCGGCCAAGACAAAAATGGCTGATTTTCAGCCAAAATTTTTTTTTCCACAAATCAAACACGCACTATATTCCCTCTTTGGGAACTCTTTTGGGATGCTTTCCAACATAGTTTTAACCCTCTAGATGTAGAAGTAGGAGAATTAAGTGATTTTTCGCAAAACCTGAAAACGTCAAAAAATCTAATACCCGGCCAAGCCAAAAATGGCTGTATTCAGCCAAAAAAATTTTTTTGCACAATTCAAACACGCACTATATTCCCTCTTTGGGAACTCTTTTGGGATGCTTTCCAACATAGTTTTAACCCTCTAGATGTAGAAGTAGGAGAATTAAGTGATTTTTCGCAAAACCTGAAAACGTCAAAAAATCTAATACCCGGCCAAGCCAAAAATGGCTGATTTTCAGCCAAAAATTTTTTTTCCACAAATCAAACACGCACTATATTCCCTCTTTGGGAACTCTTTTGGGATGCTTTCCAACATAGTTTTAACCCTCTAGATGTAGAAGTAGGAGAATTAAGTGATTTTTCGCAAAACCTGAAAACGTCAAAAAATCTAATACCCGGCCAAGCCAAAAATGGCTGATTTTCAGCCAAAAATTTTTTTTCCACAAATCAAACACGCACTATATTCCCTCTTTGGGAACTCTTTTGGGATGCTTTCCAACATAGTTTTAACCCTCTAGATGTAGAAGTAGGAGAATTAAGTGATTTTTCGCAAAACCTGAAAACGTCAAAAAATCTAATACCCGGCCAAGCCAAAAATGGCTGTATTTCAGCCAAAAAAATTTTTTTGCACAAATCAAACACGCACTATATTCCCTCTTTGGGAACTCTTTTGGGATGCTTTCCAACATAGTTTTAACCCTCTAGGTGTAGAAGTAGGAGAATTAACTGATTTTTCGAAAACCTGAAAACGTCAAAAAATCTAATACCCAGCCAAGCCAAAAATGGCTGATTTTCAGCCAAATATTTTTTTCCACAAATCAAACACGCACTATATTCCCTCTTTGGGAACTCTTTTGGGATGCTTTCCAACATAGTTTTAACCCTCTAGATGTAGAAGTGGGAGAATTAACTGATTTTTCGCAAAACCTGAAAACGTCAAAAAATCTAATACCCGGCCAAGCCAAAAATGGCTGTATTTCAGCCAAAAAAATTTTTTTGCACAAATCAAACACGCACTATATTCCCTGTTTGGGAACTCTTTTGGGATGCTTTCCAACATAGTTTTAACCCTCTAGATGTAGAAGTAGGAGAATTAACTGATTTTTCGCAAAACCTGAAAACGTCAAAAAATCTAATACCCGGCCAAGCCAAAAATGGCTGATTTTCAGTCAAAATTTTTTTTCCACAAATCAAACACGCACTATATTCCCTCTTTGGGAACTCTTTTGGGATGCTTTCCAACATAGTTTTAACCCTCTAGATGTAGAAGTAGGAGAATTAAGTGATTTTTCGAAAACCTGAAAACGTCAAAAAATATAATACCCGACCAAGCCAAAAATGGCTGAATTTCAGCCAAAAATTTTTTTTTGCACAAATCAAACACGCACTATATTCCCTTTTTGGGAACTCTTTTGGGATGCTTTCCAACATAGTTTTAACCCTCTAGATGTAGAAGTAGGAGAATTAAGTGATTTTTCGCAAAACCTGAAAACGTCAAAAAATCTAATACCCGACCAAGCCAAAAATGGCTGATTTTCAGCCAAAATTTTTTTTCCACAAATCAAACACGCACTATATTCCCTCTTTGGGAACTCTTTTGGGATGCTTTCCAACATAGTTTTAACCCTCTAGATGTAGAAGTAGGAGAATTAAGTGATTTTTCGCAAAACCTAAAAACGTCAAAAAATCTAATACCCGGCCAAGACAAAATGGCTGATTTTCAGCCAAAATTTTTTTTTCCACAAATCAAACACGCACTTTATTCCCTTTGGGAACTCGTTTGGGATGCTTTCCAACATAGTTTTAACCCTCTAGATGTAGAAGTAGGAGAATTAAGTGATTTTTCGAAAACCTGAAAACGTCAAAAAATCTAATACCCGGCCAAGCCAAAAATGGCTGATTTTCAGCCAAAATTTTTTTTTCCACAAATCAAACACGCACTATATTCCCTCTTTGGGAACTCTTTTGGGATGCTTTCCAACATAGTTTTAACCCTCTAGATGTAGAAGTAGGAGAATTAAGTGATTTTTCGAAAACCTGAAAACGTCAAAAAATATAATACCCGGCCAACCCAAAAATGGCTGATTTTCAGCCAAAAATTTTTTTTCCACAAATCAAACACGCACTATATTCCCTCTTTGGGAACTCTTTTGGGATGCTTTCCAACATAGTTTTAACCCTCTAGATGTAGAAGTAGGAGAATTAAGTGATTTTTCGAAAACCTGAAAACGTCAAAAAATCTAATACCCGGCCAAGCCAAAAATGGCTGATTTTCAGCCAAAAAACGTTTTTCCACAAATCAAACACGCACTATATTCCCTCTTTGGGAACTCTTTTGGGATGCTTTCCAACATAGTTTTAACCCTCTAGATGTAGAACTAGGAGAATTAAGTGATTTTTCGCAAACCCTGAAAACGTCAAAAAATCTAATACCCGGCCAAGCCAAAAATGGCTGTATTTCAGCCAAAAAAATTTTTTTGCACAAATCAAACACGCACTATATTCCCTCTTTGGGAACTCTTTTGGGATGCTTTCCAACATAGTTTTAACCCTCTAGATGTAGAAGTAGGAGAATTAAGTGATTTTTCGCAAAACCTGAAAACGTCAAAAAATCTAATACCCGGCCAAGCCAAAAATGGCTGATTTTCAGCCAAATTTTTTTTTTCCACAAATCAAACACGCACTATATTCCCTCTTTGGGAACTCTTTTGGGATGCTTTCCAACATAGTTTTAACCCTCTAGATGTAGAAGTAGGAGAATTAACTGATTTTTCGAAAACCTGAAAACGTCAAAAAATCTAATACCCGGCCAAGCCAAAAATGGCTGATTTTCAGCCAAAAATTTTTTTTCCACAAATCAAACACGCACTATATTCCCTCTTTGGGAACTCTTTTGGGATGCTTTCCAACATAGTTTTAACCCTCTAGATGTAGAAGTAGGAGAATTAAGTGATTTTTCGCAAAACCTGAAAACGTCAAAAAATCTAATACCCGGCCAAGACAAAAATGGCTGATTTTCAGCCAAAAATTTTTTTTCCACAAATCAAACACGCACTATATTCCCTCTTTGGGAACTCTTTTGGGATGCTTTCCAACATAGTTTTAACCCTCTAGATGTAGAAGTAGGAGAATTAAGTGATTTTTCGAAAACCTGAAAACGTCAAAAAATATAATACCCGACCAAGCCAAAAATGGCTGAATTTCAGCCAAAAATTTTTTTTTGCACAAATCAAACACGCACTATATTCCCTTTTTGGGAACTCTTTTGGGATGCTTTCCAACATAGTTTTAACCCTCTAGATGTAGAAGTAGGAGAATTAAGTGATTTTTCGCAAAACCTGAAAACGTCAAAAAATCTAATACCCGACCAAGCCAAAAATGGCTGATTTTCAGCCAAAATTTTTTTTCCACAAATCAAACACGCACTATATTCCCTCTTTGGGAACTCTTTTGGGATGCTTTCCAACATAGTTTTAACCCTCTAGATGTAGAAGTAGGAGAATTAAGTGATTTTTCGCAAAACCTAAAAACGTCAAAAAATCTAATACCCGGCCAAGACAAAATGGCTGATTTTCAGCCAAAATTTTTTTTTCCACAAATCAAACACGCACTTTATTCCCTTTGGGAACTCGTTTGGGATGCTTTCCAACATAGTTTTAACCCTCTAGATGTAGAAGTAGGAGAATTAAGTGATTTTTCGAAAACCTGAAAACGTCAAAAAATCTAATACCCGGCCAAGCCAAAAATGGCTGATTTTCAGCCAAAATTTTTTTTTCCACAAATCAAACACGCACTATATTCCCTCTTTGGGAACTCTTTTGGGATGCTTTCCAACATAGTTTTAACCCTCTAGATGTAGAAGTAGGAGAATTAAGTGATTTTTCGAAAACCTGAAAACGTCAAAAAATATAATACCCGGCCAACCCAAAAATGGCTGATTTTCAGCCAAAAATTTTTTTTCCACAAATCAAACACGCACTATATTCCCTCTTTGGGAACTCTTTTGGGATGCTTTCCAACATAGTTTTAACCCTCTAGATGTAGAAGTAGGAGAATTAAGTGATTTTTCGAAAACCTGAAAACGTCAAAAAATCTAATACCCGGCCAAGCCAAAAATGGCTGATTTTCAGCCAAAAAACGTTTTTCCACAAATCAAACACGCACTATATTCCCTCTTTGGGAACTCTTTTGGGATGCTTTCCAACATAGTTTTAACCCTCTAGATGTAGAACTAGGAGAATTAAGTGATTTTTCGCAAACCCTGAAAACGTCAAAAAATCTAATACCCGGCCAAGCCAAAAATGGCTGTATTTCAGCCAAAAAAATTTTTTTGCACAAATCAAACACGCACTATATTCCCTCTTTGGGAACTCTTTTGGGATGCTTTCCAACATAGTTTTAACCCTCTAGATGTAGAAGTAGGAGAATTAAGTGATTTTTCGCAAAACCTGAAAACGTCAAAAAATCTAATACCCGGCCAAGCCAAAAATGGCTGATTTTCAGCCAAATTTTTTTTTTCCACAAATCAAACACGCACTATATTCCCTCTTTGGGAACTCTTTTGGGATGCTTTCCAACATAGTTTTAACCCTCTAGATGTAGAAGTAGGAGAATTAACTGATTTTTCGAAAACCTGAAAACGTCAAAAAATCTAATACCCGGCCAAGCCAAAAATGGCTGATTTTCAGCCAAAAATTTTTTTTCCACAAATCAAACACGCACTATATTCCCTCTTTGGGAACTCTTTTGGGATGCTTTCCAACATAGTTTTAACCCTCTAGATGTAGAAGTAGGAGAATTAAGTGATTTTTCGCAAAACCTGAAAACGTCAAAAAATCTAATACCCGGCCAAGCCAAAAATGGCTGTATTCAGCCAAAAAATTTTTTTTGCACAAATCAAACACGCACTATATTCCCTCTTTGGGAACTCTTTTGGGATGCTTTCCAACATAGTTTTAACCCTCTAGATGTAGAACTAGGAGAATTAAGTGATTTTTCTCAAAACCTGAAAACGTCAAAAAATCTAATACCCGGCCAAGCCAAAAATGGCTGTATTTCAGCAAAAAAAATTTTTTTGCACAAATCAAACACGCACTATATTCCCTCTTTGGGAACTCTTTTGGGATGCTTTCCAACATAGTTTTAACCCTCTAGATGTAGAAGTAGGAGAATTAAGTGATTTTTCGCAAAACCTGAAAACGTCAAAAAATCTAATACCCGGCCAAGCCAAAAATGGCTGAATTTCAGCCAAAAAATTTTTTTTGCACAAATCAAACACGAACTATATTCCCTTTTTGGGAACTCTTTTGGGATGCTTTCCAACATAGTTTTAACCCTCTAGATGTAGAAGTAGGAGAATTAAGTGATTTTTCGCAAAACCTGAAAACGTCAAAAAATCTAATACCCGACCAAGCCAAAAATGGCTGATTTTCAGCCAAAATTTTTTTTCCACAAATCAAACACGCACTATATTCCCTCTTTGGGAACTCTTTTGGGATGCTTTCCAACATAGTTTTAACCCTCTAGATGTAGAAGTAGGAGATTTAAGTGATAATTTGCAAAACCTGAAAACGTCAAAAAATCTAATACCCGGCCAAGCTAAAAACGGCTGATTTTCAGCCAAATTTTTTTTTCCACAAATCAAACACGCACTATATTCCCTCTTTGGGAACTCTTTTGGGATGCTTTCCAACATAGTTTTAACCCTCTAGATGTAGAAGTAGGAGAATTAAGTGATTTTTCGCAAAACCTGAAAACGTCAAAAAATCTAATACCCGGCCAAGCCAAAAGTGGTTGATTTTCAGCCAAAATTTTTTTTCCACAAATCAAACACGCACTATATTCCCTCTTTGGGAACTCTTTTGGGATGCTTTCCAACATAGTTTTAACCCTCTAGATGTAGAAGTAGGAGAATTAAGTGATTTTTCGCAAAACCTAAAAACGTCAAAAAATCTAATACCCGGCCAAGACAAAATGGCTGATTTTCAGCCAAAATTTTTTTTTCCACAAATCAAACACGCACTTTATTCCCTTTGGGAACTCGTTTGGGATGCTTTCCAACATAGTTTTAACCCTCTAGATGTAGAAGTAGGAGAATTAAGTGATTTTTCGAAAACCTGAAAACGTCAAAAAATCTAATACCCGGCCAAGCCAAAAATGGCTGATTTTCAGCCAAAATTTTTTTTTCCACAAATCAAACACGCACTATATTCCCTCTTTGGGAACTCTTTTGGGATGCTTTCCAACATAGTTTTAACCCTCTAGATGTAGAAGTAGGAGAATTAAGTGATTTTTCGAAAACCTGAAAACGTCAAAAAATATAATACCCGGCCAACCCAAAAATGGCTGATTTTCAGCCAAAAATTTTTTTTCCACAAATCAAACACGCACTATATTCCCTCTTTGGGAACTCTTTTGGGATGCTTTCCAACATAGTTTTAACCCTCTAGATGTAGAAGTAGGAGAATTAAGTGATTTTTCGAAAACCTGAAAACGTCAAAAAATCTAATACCCGGCCAAGCCAAAAATGGCTGATTTTCAGCCAAAAAACGTTTTTCCACAAATCAAACACGCACTATATTCCCTCTTTGGGAACTCTTTTGGGATGCTTTCCAACATAGTTTTAACCCTCTAGATGTAGAACTAGGAGAATTAAGTGATTTTTCGCAAACCCTGAAAACGTCAAAAAATCTAATACCCGGCCAAGCCAAAAATGGCTGTATTTCAGCCAAAAAAATTTTTTTGCACAAATCAAACACGCACTATATTCCCTCTTTGGGAACTCTTTTGGGATGCTTTCCAACATAGTTTTAACCCTCTAGATGTAGAAGTAGGAGAATTAAGTGATTTTTCGCAAAACCTGAAAACGTCAAAAAATCTAATACCCGGCCAAGACAAAAATGGCTGATTTTCAGCCAAATTTTTTTTTTCCACAAATCAAACACGCACTATATTCCCTCTTTGGGAACTCTTTTGGGATGCTTTCCAACATAGTTTTAACCCTCTAGATGTAGAAGTAGGAGAATTAAGTGATTTTTCGCAAAACCTGAAAACGTCAAAAAATCTAATACCCGGCCAAGCCAAAAATGGCTGATTTTCAGCCAAATTTTTTTTTTCCACAAATCAAACACGCACTATATTCCCTCTTTGGGAACTCTTTTGGGATGCTTTCCAACATAGTTTTAACCCTCTAGATGTAGAAGTAGGAGAATTAAGTGATTTTTCGCAAAACCTGAAAACGTCAAAAAATCTAATACCCGGCCAAGACAAAAATGGCTGATTTTCAGCCAAAATTTTTTTTTCCACAAATCAAACACGCACTATATTCCCTCTTTGGGAACTCTTTTGGGATGCTTTCCAACATAGTTTTAACCCTCTAGATGTAGAAGTAGGAGAATTAAGTGATTTTTCGCAAAACCTGAAAACGTCAAAAAATCTAATACCCGGCCAAGCCAAAAATGGCTGTATTCAGCCAAAAAAATTTTTTTGCACAATTCAAACACGCACTATATTCCCTCTTTGGGAACTCTTTTGGGATGCTTTCCAACATAGTTTTAACCCTCTAGATGTAGAAGTAGGAGAATTAAGTGATTTTTCGCAAAACCTGAAAACGTCAAAAAATCTAATACCCGGCCAAGCCAAAAATGGCTGATTTTCAGCCAAAAATTTTTTTTCCACAAATCAAACACGCACTATATTCCCTCTTTGGGAACTCTTTTGGGATGCTTTCCAACATAGTTTTAACCCTCTAGATGTAGAAGTAGGAGAATTAAGTGATTTTTCGCAAAACCTGAAAACGTCAAAAAATCTAATACCCGGCCAAGCCAAAAATGGCTGATTTTCAGCCAAAAATTTTTTTTCCACAAATCAAACACGCACTATATTCCCTCTTTGGGAACTCTTTTGGGATGCTTTCCAACATAGTTTTAACCCTCTAGATGTAGAAGTAGGAGAATTAAGTGATTTTTCGCAAAACCTGAAAACGTCAAAAAATCTAATACCCGGCCAAGCCAAAAATGGCTGTATTTCAGCCAAAAAAATTTTTTTGCACAAATCAAACACGCACTATATTCCCTCTTTGGGAACTCTTTTGGGATGCTTTCCAACATAGTTTTAACCCTCTAGGTGTAGAAGTAGGAGAATTAACTGATTTTTCGAAAACCTGAAAACGTCAAAAAATCTAATACCCAGCCAAGCCAAAAATGGCTGATTTTCAGCCAAATATTTTTTTCCACAAATCAAACACGCACTATATTCCCTCTTTGGGAACTCTTTTGGGATGCTTTCCAACATAGTTTTAACCCTCTAGATGTAGAAGTGGGAGAATTAACTGATTTTTCGCAAAACCTGAAAACGTCAAAAAATCTAATACCCGGCCAAGCCAAAAATGGCTGTATTTCAGCCAAAAAAATTTTTTTGCACAAATCAAACACGCACTATATTCCCTGTTTGGGAACTCTTTTGGGATGCTTTCCAACATAGTTTTAACCCTCTAGATGTAGAAGTAGGAGAATTAACTGATTTTTCGCAAAACCTGAAAACGTCAAAAAATCTAATACCCGGCCAAGCCAAAAATGGCTGATTTTCAGTCAAAATTTTTTTTCCACAAATCAAACACGCACTATATTCCCTCTTTGGGAACTCTTTTGGGATGCTTTCCAACATAGTTTTAACCCTCTAGATGTAGAAGTAGGAGAATTAACTGATGTTTCGAAAACCTGAAAACGTCAAAAAATCTAATACCCGGCCAAGCCAAAAATGGCTGATTTTCAGCCAAATTTTTTTTCCCACAAATCAAACACGCACTATATTCCTACTTTGGGAACTCTTTTGGGATGCTTTCCAACATAGTTTTAACCCTCTAGATGTAGAAGTAGGAGAATTAAGTGATTTTTCGCAAAACCTGAAAACGTCAAAAAATCTAATACCCGGCCAAGCCAAAAATGGCTGATTTTCAGCCAAAATTTTTTTTGCCACAAATCAAACACGCACTATATTCCCTCTTTGGGAACTCTTTTGGGATGCTTTCCAACATAGTTTTAACCCTCTAGATGTAGAAGTAGGAGAATTAACTGATTTTTCGAAAACCTGAAAACGTCAAAAAATCTAATACCCGGCCAAGCCACAAATGTCTGATTTTCAGCCAAATTTTTTTTTTCCACAAATCAAACACGCACTATATTCCCTCTTTGGGAACTCTTTTGGGATGCTTTCCAACATAGTTTTAACCCTCTAGATGTAGAAGTAGGAGAATTAAGTGATTTTTCGAAAACCTGAAAACGTCAAAAAATCTAATACCCGGCCAAGCCAAAAATGGCTGATTTTCAGCCAAAATTTTTTTTTCCAAAAATCAAACACGCACTATATTCCCTCTTTGGGAACTCTTTTGGGATGCTTTCCAACATAGTTTTAACCCTCTAGATGTAGAAGTAGGAGAATTAAGTGATTTTTCGAAAACCTGAAAACGTCAAAAAATCTAATACCCGGCCAAGACAAAAATGGCTGATTTTCAGCCAAAAATTTTTTTTCCACAAATCAAACACGCACTATATTCCCTCTTTGGGAACTCTTTTGGGATGCTTTCCAACATAGTTTTAACCCTCTAGATGTAGAAGTAGGAGAATTAAGTGATTTTTCGCAAAACCTGAAAACGTCAAAAAATCTAATACCCGGCCAAGCCAAAAATGGCTGTATTTCAGCCAAAAAAAATTTTTTGCACAAATCAAACACGCACTATATTCCCTCTTTGGGAACTCTTTTGGGATGCTTTCCAACATAGTTTTAACCCTCTAGATGTAGAAGTAGGAGAATTAACTGATTTTTCGCAAAACCTGAAAACGTCAAAAAATCTAATACCCAGCCAAGCCAAAAATGGCTGATTTTCAGCCAAATTTTTTTTTCCACAAATCAAACACGCACTATATTCCCTCTTTGGGAACTCTTTTGGGATGCTTTCCAACATAGTTTTAACCCTCTAGATGTAGAAGTAGGAGAATTAAGTGATTTTTCGAAAACCTGAAAACGTCAAAAAATCTAATACCCGGCCAAGCCAAAAATGGCTGATTTTCAGCCAAAATTATTTTTTCCAAAAATCAAACACGCACTATATTCCCTCTTTGGGAACTCTTTTGGGATGCTTTCCAACATAGTTTTAACCCTCTAGATGTAGAAGTAGGAGAATTAAGTGATTTTTCGAAAACCTGAAAACGTCAAAAAATCTAATACCCGGCCAAGACAAAAATGGCTGATTTTCAGCCAAAAACTTTTTTCCCACAAATCAAACACGCACTATATTCCCTCTTTGGGAACTCTTTTGGGATGCTTTCCAACATAGTTTTAACCCTCTAGATGTAGAAGTAGGAGAATTAAGTGATTTTTCGCAAAACCTGAAAACGTCAAAAAATCTAATACCCGGCTAAGCCAAAAATGGCTGTATTCAGCCAAAAATTTTTTTTGCACAAATCAAACACGCACTATATTCCCTCTTTGGGAACTCTTTTGGGATGCTTTCCAACATAGTTTTAACCCTCTAGATGTAGAAGTAGGAGAATTAAGTGATTTTTCGCAAAACCTGAAAACGTCAAAAAATCTAATACCCGGCCAAGCCAAAAATGGCTGATTTTCAGCCAAATTTTTTTTTTCCACAAATCAAACACGCACTATATTCCCTCTTTGGGAACTCTTTTGGGATGCTTTCCAACATAGTTTTAACCCTCTAGATGTAGAAGTAGGAGAATTAAGTGATTTTTCGCAAAACCTGAAAACGTCAAAAAATCTAATACCCGGCCAAGCCAAAAATGGCTGATTTTCAGTCAAAATTTTTTTTTCCACAAATCAAACACGCACTATATTCCCTCTTTGGGAACTCTTTTGGGATGCTTTCCAACATAGTTTTAACCCTCTAGATGTAGAAGTAGGAGAATTAACTGATGTTTCAAAAACCTGAAAACGTCAAAAAATCTAATACCCGGCCAAGCCAAAAATGGCTGATTTTCAGCCAAATTTTTTTTCCCACAGATCAAACACGCATATATTCCTACTTTGGGAACTCTTTTGGGATGCTTTCCAACATAGTTTTAACCCTCTAGATGTAGAAGTAGGAGAATTAAGTGATTTTTCGCAAAACCTGAAAACGTCAAAAAATCTAATACCCGGCCAAGCCAAAAATGGCTGATTTTCAGCCAAAATTTTTTTTTCCACAAATCAAACACGCACTATATTCCCTCTTTGGGAACTCTTTTGGGATGCTTTCCAACATAGTTTTAACCCTCTAGATGTAGAAGTAGGAGAATTAACTGATTTTTCGAAAACCTGAAAACGTCAAAAAATCTAATACCCGGCCAAGCCAAAAATGGCTGATTTTCAGTCAAATTTTTTTTCCCACAAATCAAACACGCACTATATTCCCTCTTTGGGAACTCTTTTGGGATGCTTTCCAACATAGTTTTAACCCTCTAGATGTAGAAGTAGGAGAATTAAGTGATTTTTCGAAAACCTGAAAACGTCAAAAAATCTAATACCCGGCCAAGCCAAAAATGGCTGATTTTCAGCCAAAATTTTTTTTTCCAAAAATCAAACACGCACTATATTCCCTCTTTGGGAACTCTTTTGGGATGCTTTCCAACATAGTTTTAACCCTCTAGATGTAGAAGTAGGAGAATTAAGTGATTTTTCGAAAACCTGAAAACGTCAAAAAATCTAATACCCGGCCAAGACAAAAATGGCTGATTTTCAGCCAAATTTTTTTTCCCACAAATCAAACACGCACTATATTCCCTCTTTGGGAACTCTTTTGGGATGCTTTCCAACATAGTTTTAACCCTCTAGATGTAGAAGTAGGAGAATTAAGTGATTTTTCGAAAACCTGAAAACGTCAAAAAATCTAATACCCGGCCAAGCCAAAAATGGCTGATTTTCAGCCAAAATATTTTTCGCAAAACCTGAAAACGTCAAAAAATCTAATACCCGGCCAAGCCAAAAATGGCTGTATTTCAGCCAAAAAAATTTTTTTGCACAAATCAAACACGCACTATATTCCCTCTTTGGGAACTCTTTTGGGATGCTTTCCCACATAGTTTTAACCCTCTAGATGTAGAAGTAGGAGAATTAACTGATTTTTCGCAAAACCTGAAAACGTCAAAAAATCTAATACCCGGCCAAGCCAAAAATGGCTGATTTTCAGTCAAAATTTTTTTTTCCACAAATCAAACACGCACTATATTCCCTCTTTGGGAACTCTTTTGGGATGCTTTCCAACATAGTTTTAACCCTCTAGATGTAGAAGTAGGAGAATTAACTGATTTTTCGAAAACCTGAAAACGTCAAAAAATCTAATACCCAGCCAAGCCAAAAATGGCTGATTTTCAGCCAAATTTTTTTTTCCACAAATCAAACACGCACTATATTCCCTCTTTGGGAACTCTTTTGGGATGCTTTCCAACATAGTTTTAACCCTCTAGATGTAGAAGTAGGAGAATTAAGTGATTTTTCGAAAACCTGAAAACGTCAAAAAATCTAATACCCGGCCAAGCCAAAAATGGCTGATTTTCAGCCAAAATTATTTTTTCCAAAAATCAAACACGCACTATATTCCCTCTTTGGGAACTCTTTTGGGATGCTTTCCAACATAGTTTTAACCCTCTAGATGTAGAAGTAGGAGAATTAAGTGATTTTTCGAAAACCTGAAAACGTCAAAAAATCTAATACCCGGCCAAGACAAAAATGGCTGATTTTCAGCCAAAAAATTTTTTCCCACAAATCAAACACGCACTATATTCCCTCTTTGGGAACTCTTTTGGGATGCTTTCCAACATAGTTTTAACCCTCTAGATGTAGAAGTAGGAGAATTAAGTGATTTTTCGCAAAACCTGAAAACGTCAAAAAATCTAATACCCGGCTAAGCCAAAAATGGCTGTATTCAGCCAAAAAATTTTTTTTGCACAAATCAAACACGCACTATATTCCCTCTTTGGGAACTCTTTTGGGATGCTTTCCAACATAGTTTTAACCCTCTAGATGTAGAAGTAGGAGAATTAAGTGATTTTTCGCAAAACCTGAAAACGTCAAAAAATCTAATACCCGGCCAAGCCAAAAATGGCTGATTTTCAGCCAAATTTTTTTTTTCCACAAATCAAACACGCACTATATTCCCTCTTTGGGAACTCTTTTGGGATGCTTTCCAACATAGTTTTAACCCTCTAGATGTAGAAGTAGGAGAATTAAGTGATTTTTCGCAAAACCTGAAAACGTCAAAAAATCTAATACCCGGCCAAGCCAAAAATGGCTGATTTTCAGTCAAAATTTTTTTTTCCACAAATCAAACACGCACTATATTCCCTCTTTGGGAACTCTTTTGGGATGCTTTCCAACATAGTTTTAACCCTCTAGATGTAGAAGTAGGAGAATTAACTGATGTTTCGAAAACCTGAAAACGTCAAAAAATCTAATACCCGGCCAAGCCAAAAATGGCTGATTTTCAGCCAAATTTTTTTTCCCACAAATCAAACACGCACTATATTCCTACTTTGGGAACTCTTTTGGGATGCTTTCCAACATAGTTTTAACCCTCTAGATGTAGAAGTAGGAGAATTAAGTGATTTTTCGCAAAACCTGAAAACGTCAAAAAATCTAATACCCGGCCAAGCCAAAAATGGCTGATTTTCAGCCAAAATTTTTTTTTCCACAAATCAAACACGCACTATATTCCCTCTTTGGGAACTCTTTTGGGATGCTTTCCAACATAGTTTTAACCCTCTAGATGTAGAAGTAGGAGAATTAAGTGATTTTTCGAAAACCTGAAAACGTCAAAAAATCTAATACCCGGCCAAGCCAAAAATGGCTGATTTTCAGCCAAAATTATTTTTTCCAAAAATCAAACACGCACTATATTCCCTCTTTGGGAACTCTTTTGGGATGCTTTCCAACATAGTTTTAACCCTCTAGATGTAGAAGTAGGAGAATTAAGTGATTTTTCGAAAACCTGAAAACGTCAAAAAATCTAATACCCGGCCAAGACAAAAATGGCTGATTTTCAGCCAAAAAATTTTTTCCCACAAATCAAACACGCACTATATTCCCTCTTTGGGAACTCTTTTGGGATGCTTTCCAACATAGTTTTAACCCTCTAGATGTAGAAGTAGGAGAATTAAGTGATTTTTCGCAAAACCTGAAAACGTCAAAAAATCTAATACCCGGCTAAGCCAAAAATGGCTGTATTCAGCCAAAAAATTTTTTTTGCACAAATCAAACACGCACTATATTCCCTCTTTGGGAACTCTTTTGGGATGCTTTCCAACATAGTTTTAACCCTCTAGATGTAGAAGTAGGAGAATTAAGTGATTTTTCGCAAAACCTGAAAACGTCAAAAAATCTAATACCCGGCCAAGCCAAAAATGGCTGATTTTCAGCCAAATTTTTTTTTTCCACAAATCAAACACGCACTATATTCCCTCTTTGGGAACTCTTTTGGGATGCTTTCCAACATAGTTTTAACCCTCTAGATGTAGAAGTAGGAGAATTAAGTGATTTTTCGCAAAACCTGAAAACGTCAAAAAATCTAATACCCGGCCAAGCCAAAAATGGCTGATTTTCAGTCAAAATTTTTTTTTCCACAAATCAAACACGCACTATATTCCCTCTTTGGGAACTCTTTTGGGATGCTTTCCAACATAGTTTTAACCCTCTAGATGTAGAAGTAGGAGAATTAACTGATGTTTCGAAAACCTGAAAACGTCAAAAAATCTAATACCCGGCCAAGCCAAAAATGGCTGATTTTCAGCCAAATTTTTTTTCCCACAAATCAAACACGCACTATATTCCTACTTTGGGAACTCTTTTGGGATGCTTTCCAACATAGTTTTAACCCTCTAGATGTAGAAGTAGGAGAATTAAGTGATTTTTCGCAAAACCTGAAAACGTCAAAAAATCTAATACCCGGCCAAGCCAAAAATGGCTGATTTTCAGCCAAAATTTTTTTTGCCACAAATCAAACACGCACTATATTCCCTCTTTGGGAACTCTTTTGGGATGCTTTCCAACATAGTTTTAACCCTCTAGATGTAGAAGTAGGAGAATTAACTGATTTTTCGAAAACCTGAAAACGTCAAAAAATCTAATACCCGGCCAAGCCACAAATGTCTGATTTTCAGCCAAATTTTTTTTTTCCACAAATCAAACACGCACTATATTCCCTCTTTGGGAACTCTTTTGGGATGCTTACCAACATAGTTTTAACCCTCTAGATGTAGAAGTAGGAGAATTAAGTGATTTTTCGAAAACCTGAAAACGTCAAAAAATCTAATACCCGGCCAAGCCAAAAATGGCTGATTTTCAGCCAAAATTTTTTTTTCCAAAAATCAAACACGCACTATATTCCCTCTTTGGGAACTCTTTTGGGATGCTTTCCAACATAGTTTTAACCCTCTAGATGTAGAAGTAGGAGAATTAAGTGATTTTTCGAAAACCTGAAAACGTCAAAAAATCTAATACCCGGCCAAGACAAAAATGGCTGATTTTCAGCCAAAAATTTTTTTTCCACAAATCAAACACGCACTATATTCCCTCTTTGGGAACTCTTTTGGGATGCTTTCCAACATAGTTTTAACCCTCTAGATGTAGAAGTAGGAGAATTAAGTGATTTTTCGCAAAACCTGAAAACGTCAAAAAATCTAATACCCGGCCAAGCCAAAAATGGCTGTATTTCAGCCAAAAAAATTTTTTTGCACAAATCAAACACGCACTATATTCCCTCTTTGGGAACTCTTTTGGGATGCTTTCCAACATAGTTTTAACCCTCTAGATGTAGAAGTAGGAGAATTAACTGATTTTTCGCAAAACCTGAAAACGTCAAAAAATCTAATACCCGGCCAAGCCAAAAATGGTTGATTTTCAGTCAAAATTTTTTTTTCCACAAATCAAACACGCACTATATTCCCTCTTTGGGAACTCTTTTGGGATGCTTTCCAACATAGTTTTAACCCTCTAGGTGTAGAAGTAGGAGAATTAACTGATTTTTCGAAAACCTGAAAACGTCAAAAAATCTAATACCCAGCCAAGCCAAAAATGGCTGATTTTCAGCCAAATTTTTTTTTCCACAAATCAAACACGCACTATATTCCCTCTTTGGGAACTCTTTTGGGATGCTTTCCAACATAGTTTTAACCCTCTAGATGTAGAAGTAGGAGAATTAAGTGATTTTTCGAAAACCTGAAAACGTCAAAAAATCTAATACCCGGCCAAGCCAAAAATGGCTGATTTTCAGCCAAAATTTTTTTTTCCAAAAATCAAACACGCACTATATTCCCTCTTTGGGAACTCTTTTGGGATGCTTTCCAACATAGTTTTAACCCTCTAGATGTAGAAGTAGGAGAATTAAGTGATTTTTCGAAAACCTGAAAACGTCAAAAAATCTAATACCCGGCCAAGACAAAAATGGCTGATTTTCAGCCAAAATTTTTTTTTCCACAAATCAAACACGCACTATATTCCCTCTTTGGGAACTCTTTTGGGATGCTTTCCAACATAGTTTTAACCCTCTAGATGTAGAAGTAGGAGAATTAACTGATTTTTCGCAAAACCTGAAAACGTCAAAAAATCTAATACCCGGCCAAGCCAAAAATGGCTGTATTTCAGCGAAAAAAATTTTTTTGCACAAATCAAACACGCACTATATTCCCTCTTTGGGAACTCTTTTGGGATGCTTTCCAACATAGTTTTAACCCTCTAGATGTAGAAGTAGGAGAATTAAGTGATTTTTCGCAAAACCTGAAAACGTCAAAAAATCTAATACCCGGCCAAGCCAAAAATGGCTGATTTTCAGCCAAATTTTTTTTTTCCACAAATCAAACACGCACTATATTCCCTCTTTGGGAACTCTTTTGGGATGCTTTCCAACATAGTTTTAACCCTCTAGATGTAGAAGTAGGAGAATTAAGTGATTTTTCGCAAAACCTGAAAACGTCAAAAAATCTAATACCCGGCCAAGCCAAAAATGGCTGATTTTCAGCCAAAATTTTTTTTTCCACAAATCAAACACGCACTATATTCCCTCTTTGGGAACTCTTTTGGGATGCTTTCCAACATAGTTTTAACCCTCTAGATGTAGAAGTAGGAGAATTAACTGATGTTTCGAAAACCTGAAAACGTCAAAAAATCTAATACCCGGCCAAGCCAAAAATGGCTGATTTTCAGCCAAATTTTTTTTCCCACAAATCAAACACGCACTATATTCCTACTTTGGGAACTCTTTTGGGATGCTTTCCAACATAGTTTTAACCCTCTAGATGTAGAAGTAGGAGAATTAAGTGATTTTTCGCAAAACCTGAAAACGTCAAAAAATCTAATACCCGGCCAAGCCAAAAATGGCTGATTTTCAGCCAAATTTTTTTTTTCCACAAATCAAACACGCACTATATTCCCTCTTTGGGAACTCTTTTGGGATGCTTTCCAACATAGTTTTAACCCTCTAGATGTAGAAGTAGGAGAATTAAGTGATTTTTCGCAAAACCTGAAAACGTCAAAAAATCTAATACCCGGCCAAGCCAAAAATGGCTGATTTTCAGTCAAAATTTTTTTTTCCACAAATCAAACACGCACTATATTCCCTCTTTGGGAACTCTTTTGGGATGCTTTCCAACATAGTTTTAACCCTCTAGATGTAGAAGTAGGAGAATTAACTGATGTTTCGAAAACCTGAAAACGTCAAAAAATCTAATACCCGGCCAAGCCAAAAATGGCTGATTTTCAGCCAAATTTTTTTTTTCCACAAATCAAACACGCACTATATTCCCTCTTTGGGAACTCTTTTGGGATGCTTTCCAACATAGTTTTAACCCTCTAGATGTAGAAGTAGGAGAATTAAGTGATTTTTCGCAAAACCTGAAAACGTCAAAAAATCTAATACCCGGCCAAGCCAAAAATGGCTGATTTTCAGTCAAAATTTTTTTTTCCACAAATCAAACACGCACTATATTCCCTCTTTGGGAACTCTTTTGGGATGCTTTCCAACATAGTTTTAACCCTCTAGATGTAGAAGTAGGAGAATTAACTGATGTTTCGAAAACCTGAAAACGTCAAAAAATCTAATACCCGGCCAAGCCAAAAATGGCTGATTTTCAGCCAAATTTTTTTTCCCACAAATCAAACACGCACTATATTCCTACTTTGGGAACTCTTTTGGGATGCTTTCCAACATAGTTTTAACCCTCTAGATGTAGAAGTAGGAGAATTAAGTGATTTTTCGCAAAACCTGAAAACGTCAAAAAATCTAATACCCGGCCAAGCCAAAAATGGCTGATTTTCAGCCAAAATTTTTTTTGCCACAAATCAAACACGCACTATATTCCCTCTTTGGGAACTCTTTTGGGATGCTTTCCAACATAGTTTTAACCCTCTAGATGTAGAAGTAGGAGAATTAACTGATTTTTCGCAAAACCTGAAAACGTCAAAAAATCTAATACCCGGCCAAGCCACAAATGTCTGATTTTCAGCCAAATTTTTTTTTTCCACAAATCAAACACGCACTATATTCCCTCTTTGGGAACTCTTTTGGGATGCTTTCCAACATAGTTTTAACCCTCTAGATGTAGAAGTAGGAGAATTAAGTGATTTTTCGAAAACCTGAAAACGTCAAAAAATCTAATACCCGGCCAAGCCAAAAATGGCTGATTTTCAGCCAAAATTTTTTTTTCCAAAAATCAAACACGCACTATATTCCCTCTTTGGGAACTCTTTTGGGATGCTTTCCAACATAGTTTTAACCCTCTAGATGTAGAAGTAGGAGAATTAAGTGATTTTTCGAAAACCTGAAAACGTCAAAAAATCTAATACCCGGCCAAGACAAAAATGGCTGATTTTCAGCCAAAAATTTTTTTTCCACAAATCAAACACGCACTATATTCCCTCTTTGGGAACTCTTTTGGGATGCTTTCCAACATAGTTTTAACCCTCTAGATGTAGAAGTAGGAGAATTAAGTGATTTTTCGCAAAACCTGAAAACGTCAAAAAATCTAATACCCGGCCAAGCCAAAAATGGCTGTATTTCAGCCAAAAAAAATTTTTTGCACAAATCAAACACGCACTATATTCCCTCTTTGGGAACTCTTTTGGGATGCTTTCCAACATAGTTTTAACCCTCTAGATGTAGAAGTAGGAGAATTAACTGATTTTTCGCAAAACCTGAAAACGTCAAAAAATCTAATACCCGGCCAAGCCAAAAATGGCTGTATTTCAGCCAAAAAAAATTTTTTGCACAAATCAAACACGCACTATATTCCCTCTTTGGGAACTCTTTTGGGATGCTTTCCAACATAGTTTTAACCCTCTAGGTGTAGAAGTAGGAGAATTAACTGATTTTTCGAAAACCTGAAAACGTCAAAAAATCTAATACCCAGCCAAGCCAAAAATGGCTGATTTTCAGCCAAATTTTTTTTTCCACAAATCAAACACGCACTATATTCCCTCTTTGGGAACTCTTTTGGGATGCTTTCCAACATAGTTTTAACCCTCTAGATGTAGAAGTAGGAGAATTAAGTGATTTTTCGAAAACCTGAAAACGTCAAAAAATCTAATACCCGGCCAAGCCAAAAATGGCTGATTTTCAGCCAAAATTTTTTTTTCCAAAAATCAAACACGCACTATATTCCCTCTTTGGGAACTCTTTTGGGATGCTTTCCAACATAGTTTTAACCCTCTAGATGTAGAAGTAGGAGAATTAAGTGATTTTTCGAAAACCTGAAAACGTCAAAAAATCTAATACCCGGCCAAGACAAAAATGGCTGATTTTCAGCCAAAATTTTTTTTTCCACAAATCAAACACGCACTATATTCCCTCTTTGGGAACTCTTTTGGGATGCTTTCCAACATAGTTTTAACCCTCTAGATGTAGAAGTAGGAGAATTAACTGATTTTTCGCAAAACCTGAAAACGTCAAAAAATCTAATACCCGGCCAAGCCAAAAATGGCTGTATTTCAGCGAAAAAAATTTTTTTGCACAAATCAAACACGCACTATATTCCCTCTTTGGGAACTCTTTTGGGATGCTTTCCAACATAGTTTTAACCCTCTAGATGTAGAAGTAGGAGAATTAACTGATTTTTCGCAAAACCTGAAAACGTCAAAAAATCTAATACCCGGCCAAGCCAAAAATGGCTGATTTTCAGTCAAAATTTTTTTTTCCACAAATCAAACACGCACTATATTCCCTCTTTGGGAACTCTTTTGGGATGCTTTCCAACATAGTTTTAACCCTCTAGATGTAGAAGTAGGAGAATTAAGTGATTTTTCGAAAACCTGAAAACGTCAAAAAATCTAATACCCGGCCAAGCCAAAAATGGCTGATTTTCAGCCAAAATTATTTTTTCCAAAAATCAAACACGCACTATATTCCCTCTTTGGGAACTCTTTTGGGATGCTTTCCAACATAGTTTTAACCCTCTAGATGTAGAAGTAGGAGAATTAAGTGATTTTTCGAAAACCTGAAAACGTCAAAAAATCTAATACCCGGCCAAGCCAAAAATGGCTGATTTTCAGCCAAAATTATTTTTTCCAAAAATCAAACACGCACTATATTCCCTCTTTGGGAACTCTTTTGGGATGCTTTCCAACATAGTTTTAACCCTCTAGATGTAGAAGTAGGAGAATTAACTGATGTTTCGAAAACCTGAAAACGTCAAAAAATCTAATACCCGGCCAAGCCAAAAATGGCTGATTTTCAGCCAAATTTTTTTTTTCCACAAATCAAACACGCACTATATTCCCTCTTTGGGAACTCTTTTGGGATGCTTTCCAACATAGTTTTAACCCTCTAGATGTAGAAGTAGGAGAATTAAGTGATTTTTCGCAAAACCTGAAAACGTCAAAAAATCTAATACCCGGCCAAGCCAAAAATGGCTGATTTTCAGTCAAAATTTTTTTTTCCACAAATCAAACACGCACTATATTCCCTCTTTGGGAACTCTTTTGGGATGCTTTCCAACATAGTTTTAACCCTCTAGATGTAGAAGTAGGAGAATTAACTGATGTTTCGAAAACCTGAAAACGTCAAAAAATCTAATACCCGGCCAAGCCAAAAATGGCTGATTTTCAGCCAAATTTTTTTTCCCACAAATCAAACACGCACTATATTCCTACTTTGGGAACTCTTTTGGGATGCTTTCCAACATAGTTTTAACCCTCTAGATGTAGAAGTAGGAGAATTAAGTGATTTTTCGCAAAACCTGAAAACGTCAAAAAATCTAATACCCGGCCAAGCCAAAAATGGCTGATTTTCAGCCAAAATTTTTTTTGCCACAAATCAAACACGCACTATATTCCCTCTTTGGGAACTCTTTTGGGATGCTTTCCAACATAGTTTTAACCCTCTAGATGTAGAAGTAGGAGAATTAACTGATTTTTCGCAAAACCTGAAAACGTCAAAAAATCTAATACCCGGCCAAGCCACAAATGTCTGATTTTCAGCCAAATTTTTTTTTTCCACAAATCAAACACGCACTATATTCCCTCTTTGGGAACTCTTTTGGGATGCTTTCCAACATAGTTTTAACCCTCTAGATGTAGAAGTAGGAGAATTAAGTGATTTTTCGAAAACCTGAAAACGTCAAAAAATCTAATACCCGGCCAAGCCAAAAATGGCTGATTTTCAGCCAAAATTTTTTTTTCCAAAAATCAAACACGCACTATATTCCCTCTTTGGGAACTCTTTTGGGATGCTTTCCAACATAGTTTTAACCCTCTAGATGTAGAAGTAGGAGAATTAAGTGATTTTTCGAAAACCTGAAAACGTCAAAAAATCTAATACCCGGCCAAGACAAAAATGGCTGATTTTCAGCCAAAAATTTTTTTTCCACAAATCAAACACGCACTATATTCCCTCTTTGGGAACTCTTTTGGGATGCTTTCCAACATAGTTTTAACCCTCTAGATGTAGAAGTAGGAGAATTAAGTGATTTTTCGCAAAACCTGAAAACGTCAAAAAATCTAATACCCGGCCAAGCCAAAAATGGCTGTATTTCAGCCAAAAAAAATTTTTTGCACAAATCAAACACGCACTATATTCCCTCTTTGGGAACTCTTTTGGGATGCTTTCCAACATAGTTTTAACCCTCTAGATGTAGAAGTAGGAGAATTAACTGATTTTTCGCAAAACCTGAAAACGTCAAAAAATCTAATACCCGGCCAAGCCAAAAATGGCTGTATTTCAGCCAAAAAAAATTTTTTGCACAAATCAAACACGCACTATATTCCCTCTTTGGGAACTCTTTTGGGATGCTTTCCAACATAGTTTTAACCCTCTAGGTGTAGAAGTAGGAGAATTAACTGATTTTTCGAAAACCTGAAAACGTCAAAAAATCTAATACCCAGCCAAGCCAAAAATGGCTGATTTTCAGCCAAATTTTTTTTTCCACAAATCAAACACGCACTATATTCCCTCTTTGGGAACTCTTTTGGGATGCTTTCCAACATAGTTTTAACCCTCTAGATGTAGAAGTAGGAGAATTAAGTGATTTTTCGAAAACCTGAAAACGTCAAAAAATCTAATACCCGGCCAAGCCAAAAATGGCTGATTTTCAGCCAAAATTTTTTTTTCCAAAAATCAAACACGCACTATATTCCCTCTTTGGGAACTCTTTTGGGATGCTTTCCAACATAGTTTTAACCCTCTAGATGTAGAAGTAGGAGAATTAAGTGATTTTTCGAAAACCTGAAAACGTCAAAAAATCTAATACCCGGCCAAGACAAAAATGGCTGATTTTCAGCCAAAATTTTTTTTTCCACAAATCAAACACGCACTATATTCCCTCTTTGGGAACTCTTTTGGGATGCTTTCCAACATAGTTTTAACCCTCTAGATGTAGAAGTAGGAGAATTAACTGATTTTTCGCAAAACCTGAAAACGTCAAAAAATCTAATACCCGGCCAAGCCAAAAATGGCTGTATTTCAGCGAAAAAAATTTTTTTGCACAAATCAAACACGCACTATATTCCCTCTTTGGGAACTCTTTTGGGATGCTTTCCAACATAGTTTTAACCCTCTAGATGTAGAAGTAGGAGAATTAACTGATTTTTCGCAAAACCTGAAAACGTCAAAAAATCTAATACCCGGCCAAGCCAAAAATGGCTGATTTTCAGTCAAAATTTTTTTTTCCACAAATCAAACACGCACTATATTCCCTCTTTGGGAACTCTTTTGGGATGCTTTCCAACATAGTTTTAACCCTCTAGATGTAGAAGTAGGAGAATTAAGTGATTTTTCGAAAACCTGAAAACGTCAAAAAATCTAATACCCGGCCAAGCCAAAAATGGCTGATTTTCAGCCAAAATTATTTTTTCCAAAAATCAAACACGCACTATATTCCCTCTTTGGGAACTCTTTTGGGATGCTTTCCAACATAGTTTTAACCCTCTAGATGTAGAAGTAGGAGAATTAAGTGATTTTTCGAAAACCTGAAAACGTCAAAAAATCTAATACCCGGCCAAGACAAAAATGGCTGATTTTCAGCCAAAATTTTTTTTTCCACAAATCAAACACGCACTATATTCCCTCTTTGGGAACTCTTTTGGGATGCTTTCCAACATAGTTTTAACCCTCTAGATGTAGAAGTAGGAGAATTAAGTGATTTTTCGCAAAACCTGAAAACGTCAAAAAATCTAATACCCGGCTAAGCCAAAAATGGCTGTATTCAGCCAAAAAAATTTTTTTGCACAAATCAAACACGCACTATATTCCCTCTTTGGGAACTCTTTTGGGATGCTTTCCAACATAGTTTTAACCCTCTAGATGTAGAAGTAGGAGAATTAAGTGATTTTTCGCAAAACCTGAAAACGTCAAAAAATCTAATACCCGGCCAAGACAAAAATGGCTGATTTTCAGCCAAATTTTTTTTTTCCACAAATCAAACACGCACTATATTCCCTCTTTGGGAACTCTTTTGGGATGCTTTCCAACATAGTTTTAACCCTCTAGATGTAGAAGTAGGAGAATTAAGTGATTTTTCGCAAAACCTGAAAACGTCAAAAAATCTAATACCCGGCCAAGCCAAAAATGGCTGATTTTCAGCCAAAATTTTTTTTTCCACAAATCAAACACGCACTATATTCCCTCTTTGGGAACTCTTTTGGGATGCTTTCCAACATAGTTTTAACCCTCTAGATGTAGAAGTAGGAGAATTAACTGATGTTTCGAAAACCTGAAAACGTCAAAAAATCTAATACCCGGCCAAGCCAAAAATGGCTGATTTTCAGCCAAATTTTTTTTCCCACAAATCAAACACGCACTATATTCCTACTTTGGGAACTCTTTTGGGATGCTTTCCAACATAGTTTTAACCCTCTAGATGTAGAAGTAGGAGAATTAAGTGATTTTTCGCAAAACCTGAAAACGTCAAAAAATCTAATACCCGGCCAAGCCAAAAATGGCTGATTTTCAGCCAAAATTTTTTTTTCCACAAATCAAACACGCACTATATTCTCTCTTTGGGAACTCTTTTGGGATGCTTTCCAACATAGTTTTAACCCTCTAGATGTAGAAGTAGGAGAATTAACTGATTTTTCGAAAACCTGAAAACGTCAAAAAATCTAATACCCGGCCAAGCCAAAAATGGCTGATTTTCAGTCAAATTTTTTTTCCCACAAATCAAACACGCACTATATTCCCTCTTTGGGAACTCTTTTGGGATGCTTTCCAACATAGTTTTAACCCTCTAGATGTAGAAGTAGGAGAATTAAGTGATTTTTCGCAAAACCTGAAAACTTCAAAAAATCTAATACCCGGCCAAGCCAAAAATGGCTGATTTTCAGCCAAAATTTTTTTTTCCACAAATCAAACACGCACTATATTCCCTCTTTGGGAACTCTTTTGGGATGCTTTCCAACATAGTTTTAACCCTCTAGATGTAGAAGTAGGAGAATTAACTGATTTTTCGAAAACCTGAAAACGTCAAAAAATCTAATACCCGGCCAAGCCAAAAATGGCTGATTTTCAGCCAAATTTTTTTTCCCACAAATCAAACACGCACTATATTCCTACTTTGGGAACTCTTTTGGGATGCTTTCCAACATAGTTTTAACCCTCTAGATGTAGAAGTAGGAGAATTAAGTGATTTTTCGCAAAACCTGAAAACGTCAAAAAATCTAATACCCGGCCAAGCCAAAAATGGCTGATTTTCAGCCAAAATTTTTTTTTCCACAAATCAAACACGCACTATATTCCCTCTTTGGGAACTCTTTTGGGATGCTTTCCAACATAGTTTTAACCCTCTAGATGTAGAAGTAGGAGAATTAAGTGATTTTTCGAAAACCTGAAAACGTCAAAAAATCTAATACCCGGCCAAGACAAAAATGGCTGATTTTCAGCCAAATTTTTTTTCCCACAAATCAAACACGCACTATATTCCCTCTTTGGGAACTCTTTTGGGATGCTTTCCAACATAGTTTTAACCCTCTAGATGTAGAAGTAGGAGAATTAAGTGATTTTTCGAAAACCTGAAAACGTCAAAAAATCTAATACCCGGCCAAGCCAAAAATGGCTGATTTTCAGCCAAAATTTTTTTTTCCAGAAATCAAACACGCACTATATTCCCTCTTTGGGAACTCTTTTGGGATGCTTTCCAACATAGTTTTAACCCTCTAGATGTAGAAGTAGGAGAATTAAGTGATTTTTCGAAAACCTGAAAACGTCAAAAAATCTAATACCCGGCCAAGACAAAAATGGCTGATTTTCAGCCAAAATTTTTTTTTCCACAAATCAAACACGCACTATATTCCCTCTTTGGGAACTCTTTTGGGATGCTTTCCAACATAGTTTTAACCCTCTAGATGTAAAAGTAGGAGAATTAACTGATTTTTCGCAAAACCTGAAAACGTCAAAAAATCTAATACCCGGCCAAGCCAAAAATGGCTGTATTTCAGCCACAAAAATTTTTTTCCACAAATCAAACACGCACTATATTCCCTCTTTGGGAACTCTTTTGGGATGCTTTCCAACATAGTTTTAACCCTCTAGATGTAGAAGTAGGAGAATTAACTGATTTTTCGCAAAACCTGAAAACGTCAAAAAATCTAATACCCGGCCAAGCCAAAAATGGCTGATTTTCAGTCAAAATTTTTTTTCCCACAAATCAAACACGCACTATATTCCCTCTTTGGGAACTCTTTTGGGATGCTTTCCAACATAGTTTTAACCCTCTAGATGTAGAAGTAGGAGAATTAACTGATTTTTCGAAAACCTGAAAACGTCAAAAAATCTAATACCCGGCCAAGCCAAAAATGGCTGATTTTCAGCCAAAATTATTTTTTCCAAAAATCAAACACGCACTATATTCCCTCTTTGGGAACTCTTTTGGGATGCTTTCCAACATAGTTTTAACCCTCTAGATGTAGAAGTAGGAGAATTAAGTGATTTTTCGAAAACCTGAAAACGTCAAAAAATCTAATACCCGGCCAAGACAAAAATGGCTGATTTTCAGCCAAAAATTTTTTTCCCACAAATCAAACACGCACTATATTCCCTCTTTGGGAACTCTTTTGGGATGCTTTCCAACATAGTTTTAACCCTCTAGATGTAGAAGTAGGAGAATTAAGTGATTTTTCGCAAAACCTGAAAACGTCAAAAAATCTAATACCCGGCTAAGCCAAAAATGGCTGTATTCAGCCAAAAATTTTTTTTGCACAAATCAAACACGCACTATATTCCCTCTTTGGGAACTCTTTTGGGATGCTTTCCAACATAGTTTTAACCCTCTAGATGTAGAAGTAGGAGAATTAAGTGATTTTTCGCAAAACCTGAAAACGTCAAAAAATCTAATACCCGGCCAAGCCAAAAATGGCTGATTTTCAGCCAAATTTTTTTTTCCACAAATCAAACACGCACTATATTCCCTCTTTGGGAACTCTTTTGGGATGCTTTCCAACATAGTTTTAACCCTCTAGATGTAGAAGTAGGAGAATTAAGTGATTTTTCGCAAAACCTGAAAACGTCAAAAAATCTAATACCCGGCCAAGCCAAAAATGGCTGATTTTCAGTCAAAATTTTTTTTTCCACAAATCAAACACGCACTATATTCCCTCTTTGGGAACTCTTTTGGGATGCTTTCCAACATAGTTTTAACCCTCTAGATGTAGAAGTAGGAGAATTAACTGATGTTTCAAAAACCTGAAAACGTCAAAAAATCTAATACCCGGCCAAGCCAAAAATGGCTGATTTTCAGCCAAATTTTTTTTCCCACAGATCAAACACGCATATATTCCTACTTTGGGAACTCTTTTGGGATGCTTTCCAACATAGTTTTAACCCTCTAGATGTAGAAGTAGGAGAATTAAGTGATTTTTCGCAAAACCTGAAAACGTCAAAAAATCTAATACCCGGCCAAGCCAAAAATGGCTGATTTTCAGCCAAAATTTTTTTTTCCACAAATCAAACACGCACTATATTCCCTCTTTGGGAACTCTTTTGGGATGCTTTCCAACATAGTTTTAACCCTCTAGATGTAGAAGTAGGAGAATTAACTGATTTTTCGAAAACCTGAAAACGTCAAAAAATCTAATACCCGGCCAAGCCAAAAATGGCTGATTTTCAGTCAAATTTTTTTTCCCACAAATCAAACACGCACTATATTCCCTCTTTGGGAACTCTTTTGGGATGCTTTCCAACATAGTTTTAACCCTCTAGATGTAGAAGTAGGAGAATTAAGTGATTTTTCGAAAACCTGAAAACGTCAAAAAATCTAATACCCGGCCAAGCCAAAAATGGCTGATTTTCAGCCAAATTTTTTTTTTCCAAAAATCAAACACGCACTATATTCCCTCTTTGGGAACTCTTTTGGGATGCTTTCCAACATAGTTTTAACCCTCTAGATGTAGAAGTAGGAGAATTAAGTGATTTTTCGAAAACCTGAAAACGTCAAAAAATCTAATACCCGGCCAAGACAAAAATGGCTGATTTTCAGCCAAATTTTTTTTCCCACAAATCAAACACGCACTATATTCCCTCTTTGGGAACTCTTTTGGGATGCTTTCCAACATAGTTTTAACCCTCTAGATGTAGAAGTAGGAGAATTAAGTGATTTTTCGAAAACCTGAAAACGTCAAAAAATCTAATACCCGGCCAAGCCAAAAATGGCTGATTTTCAGCCAAAATATTTTTCGCAAAACCTGAAAACGTCAAAAAATCTAATACCCGGCCAAGCCAAAAATGGCTGTATTTCAGCCAAAAAAATTTTTTTGCACAAATCAAACACGCACTATATTCCCTCTTTGGGAACTCTTTTGGGATGCTTTCCAACATAGTTTTAACCCTCTAGATGTAGAAGTAGGAGAATTAACTGATTTTTCGCAAAACCTGAAAACGTCAAAAAATCTAATACCCGGCCAAGCCAAAAATGGCTGATTTTCAGTCAAAATTTTTTTTTCCACAAATCAAACACGCACTATATTCCCTCTTTGGGAACTCTTTTGGGATGCTTTCCAACATAGTTTTAACCCTCTAGGTGTAGAAGTAGGAGAATTAACTGATTTTTCGAAAACCTGAAAACGTCAAAAAATCTAATACCCAGCCAAGCCAAAAATGGCTGATTTTCAGCCAAATTTTTTTTTCCACAAATCAAACACGCACTATATTCCCTCTTTGGGAACTCTTTTGGGATGCTTTCCAACATAGTTTTAACCCTCTAGATGTAGAAGTAGGAGAATTAAGTGATTTTTCGAAAACCTGAAAACGTCAAAAAATCTAATACCCGGCCAAGCCAAAAATGGCTGATTTTCAGCCAAAATTTTTTTTTCCAAAAATCAAACACGCACTATATTCCCTCTTTGGGAACTCTTTTGGGATGCTTTCCAACATAGTTTTAACCCTCTAGATGTAGAAGTAGGAGAATTAAGTGATTTTTCGAAAACCTGAAAACGTCAAAAAATCTAATACCCGGCCAAGACAAAAATGGCTGATTTTCAGCCAAAATTTTTTTTTCCACAAATCAAACACGCACTATATTCCCTCTTTGGGAACTCTTTTGGGATGCTTTCCAACATAGTTTTAACCCTCTAGATGTAGAAGTAGGAGAATTAACTGATTTTTCGCAAAACCTGAAAACGTCAAAAAATCTAATACCCGGCCAAGCCAAAAATGGCTGTATTTCAGCGGAAAAAATTTTTTTGCACAAATCAAACACGCACTATATTCCCTCTTTGGGAACTCTTTTGGGATGCTTTCCAACATAGTTTTAACCCTCTAGATGTAGAAGTAGGAGAATTAACTGATTTTTCGCAAAACCTGAAAACGTCAAAAAATCTAATACCCGGCCAAGCCAAAAATGGCTGATTTTCAGCCAAATTTTTTTTTTCCACAAATCAAACACGCACTATATTCCCTCTTTGGGAACTCTTTTGGGATGCTTTCCAACATAGTTTTAACCCTCTAGATGTAGAAGTAGGAGAATTAAGTGATTTTTCGCAAAACCTGAAAACGTCAAAAAATCTAATACCCGGCCAAGCCAAAAATGGCTGATTTTCAGCCAAAATTTTTTTTTCCACAAATCAAACACGCACTATATTCCCTCTTTGGGAACTCTTTTGGGATGCTTTCCAACATAGTTTTAACCCTCTAGATGTAGAAGTAGGAGAATTAACTGATGTTTCGAAAACCTGAAAACGTCAAAAAATCTAATACCCGGCCAAGCCAAAAATGGCTGATTTTCAGCCAAATTTTTTTTCCCACAAATCAAACACGCACTATATTCCTACTTTGGGAACTCTTTTGGGATGCTTTCCAACATAGTTTTAACCCTCTAGATGTAGAAGTAGGAGAATTAAGTGATTTTTCGCAAAACCTGAAAACGTCAAAAAATCTAATACCCGGCCAAGCCAAAAATGGCTGATTTTCAGCCAAAATTTTTTTTTCCACAAATCAAACACGCACTATATTCCCTCTTTGGGAACTCTTTTGGGATGCTTTCCAACATAGTTTTAACCCTCTAGATGTAGAAGTAGGAGAATTAACTGATTTTTCGAAAACCTGAAAACGTCAAAAAATCTAATACCCGGCCAAGCCAAAAATGGCTGATTTTCAGTCAAATTTTTTTTCCCACAAATCAAACACGCACTATATTCCCTCTTTGGGAACTCTTTTGGGATGCTTTCCAACATAGTTTTAACCCTCTAGATGTAGAAGTAGGAGAATTAAGTGATTTTTCGAAAACCTGAAAACGTCAAAAAATCTAATACCCGGCCAAGCCAAAAATGGCTGATTTTCAGCCAAATTTTTTTTTTCCACAAATCAAACACGCACTATATTCCCTCTTTGGGAACTCTTTTGGGATGCTTTCCAACATAGTTTTAACCCTCTAGATGTAGAAGTAGGAGAATTAAGTGATTTTTCGCAAAACCTGAAAACGTCAAAAAATCTAATACCCGGCCAAGCCAAAAATGGCTGATTTTCAGCCAAAATTTTTTTTTCCACAAATCAAACACGCACTATATTCCCTCTTTGGGAACTCTTTTGGGATGCTTTCCAACATAGTTTTAACCCTCTAGATGTAGAAGTAGGAGAATTAACTGATGTTTCGAAAACCTGAAAACGTCAAAAAATCTAATACCCGGCCAAGCCAAAAATGGCTGATTTTCAGCCAAATTTTTTTTCCCACAAATCAAACACGCACTATATTCCTACTTTGGGAACTCTTTTGGGATGCTTTCCAACATAGTTTTAACCCTCTAGATGTAGAAGTAGGAGAATTAAGTGATTTTTCGCAAAACCTGAAAACGTCAAAAAATCTAATACCCGGCCAAGCCAAAAATGGCTGATTTTCAGCCAAAATTTTTTTTTCCACAAATCAAACACGCACTATATTCCCTCTTTGGGAACTCTTTTGGGATGCTTTCCAACATAGTTTTAACCCTCTAGATGTAGAAGTAGGAGAATTAACTGATTTTTCGAAAACCTGAAAACGTCAAAAAATCTAATACCCGGCCAAGCCAAAAATGGCTGATTTTCAGTCAAATTTTTTTTCCCACAAATCAAACACGCACTATATTCCCTCTTTGGGAACTCTTTTGGGATGCTTTCCAACATAGTTTTAACCCTCTAGATGTAGAAGTAGGAGAATTAAGTGATTTTTCGAAAACCTGAAAACGTCAAAAAATCTAATACCCGGCCAAGCCAAAAATGGCTGATTTTCAGCCAAAATTTTTTTTTCCAAAAATCAAACACGCACTATATTCCCTCTTTGGGAACTCTTTTGGGATGCTTTCCAACATAGTTTTAACCCTCTAGATGTAGAAGTAGGAGAATTAAGTGATTTTTCGAAAGCCTGAAAACGTCAAAAAATCTAATACCCGGCCAAGACAAAAATGGCTGATTTTCAGCCAAATTTTTTTTCCCACAAATCAAACACGCACTATATTCCCTCTTTGGGAACTCTTTTGGGATGCTTTCCAACATAGTTTTAACCCTCTAGATGTAGAAGTAGGAGAATTAAGTGATTTTTCGAAAACCTGAAAACGTCAAAAAATCTAATACCCGGCCAAGCCAAAAATGGCTGATTTTCAGCCAAAATTTTTTTTTCCAAAAATCAAACACGCACTATATTCCCTCTTTGGGAACTCTTTTGGGATGCTTTCCAACATAGTTTTAACCCTCTAGATGTAGAAGTAGGAGAATTAAGTGATTTTTCGAAAACCTGAAAACGTCAAAAAATCTAATACCCGGCCAAGACAAAAATGGCTGATTTTCAGCCAAAAATTTTTTTTCCACAAATCAAACACGCACTATATTCCCTCTTTGGGAACTCTTTTGGGATGCTTTCCAACATAGTTTTAACCCTCTAGATGTAGAAGTAGGAGAATTAAGTGATTTTTCGCAAAACCTGAAAACGTCAAAAAATCTAATACCCGGCCAAGCCAAAAATGGCTGTATTTCAGCCAAAAAAATTTTTTTGCACAAATCAAACACGCACTATATTCCCTCTTTGGGAACTCTTTTGGGATGCTTTCCAACATAGTTTTAACCCTCTAGATGTAGAAGTAGGAGAATTAACTGATTTTTCGCAAAACCTGAAAACGTCAAAAAATCTAATACCCGGCCAAGCCAAAAATGGCTGATTTTCAGTCAAAATTTTTTTTTCCACAAATCAAACACGCACTATATTCCCTCTTTGGGAACTCTTTTGGGATGCTTTCCAACATAGTTTTAACCCTCTAGGTGTAGAAGTAGGAGAATTAACTGATTTTTCGAAAACCTGAAAACGTCAAAAAATCTAATACCCAGCCAAGCCAAAAATGGCTGATTTTCAGCCAAATTTTTTTTTCCACAAATCAAACACGCACTATATTCCCTCTTTGGGAACTCTTTTGGGATGCTTTCCAACATAGTTTTAACCCTCTAGATGTAGAAGTAGGAGAATTAAGTGATTTTTCGAAAACCTGAAAACGTCAAAAAATCTAATACCCGGCCAAGCCAAAAATGGCTGATTTTCAGCCAAAATTTTTTTTTCCAAAAATCAAACACGCACTATATTCCCTCTTTGGGAACTCTTTTGGGATGCTTTCCAACATAGTTTTAACCCTCTAGATGTAGAAGTAGGAGAATTAAGTGATTTTTCGAAAACCTGAAACCGTCAAAAAATCTAATACCCGGCCAAGACAAAAATGGCTGATTTTCAGCCAAAATTTTTTTTTCCACAAATCAAACACGCACTATATTCCCTCTTTGGGAACTCTTTTGGGATGCTTTCCAACACAGTTTTAACCCTCTAGATGTAGAAGTAGGAGAATTAACTGATTTTTCGCAAAACCTGAAAACGTCAAAAAATCTAATACCCGGCCAAGCCAAAAATGGCTGTATTTCAGCCAAAAAATTTTTTTTGCACAAATCAAACACGCACTATATTCCCTCTTTGGGAACTCTTTTGGGATGCTTTCCAACATAGTTTTAACCCTCTAGATGTAGAAGTAGGAGAATTAACTGATTTTTCGCAAAACCTGAAAACGTCAAAAAATCTAATACCCGGCCAAGCCAAAAATGGCTGATTTTCAGTCAAAATTTTTTTTTCCACAAATCAAACACGCACTATATTCCCTCTTTGGGAACTCTTTTGGGATGCTTTCCAACATAGTTTTAACCCTCTAGATGTAGAAGTAGGAGAATTAACTGATTTTTCGAAAACCTGAAAACGTCAAAAAATCTAATACCCAGCCAAGCCAAAAATGGCTGATTTTCAGCCAAATTTTTTTTTCCACAAATCAAACACGCACTATATTCCCTCTTTGGGAACTCTTTTGGGATGCTTTCCAACATAGTTTTAACCCTCTAGATGTAGAAGTAGGAGAATTAAGTGATTTTTCGCAAAACCTGAAAACGTCAAAAAATCTAATACCCGGCCAAGCCAAAAATGGCTGATTTTCAGCCAAAATTTTTTTTTTCCACAAATCAAACACGCACTATATTCCCTCTTTGGGAACTCTTTTGGGATGCTTTCCAACATAGTTTTAACCCTCTAGATGTAGAAGTAGGAGAATTAAGTGATTTTTCGAAAACCTGAAAACGTCAAAAAATCTAATACCCGGCCAAGACAAAAATGGCTGATTTTCAGCCAAAATTTTTTTTTCCACAAATCAAACACGCACTATATTCCCTCTTTGGGAACTCTTTTGGGATGCTTTCCAACATAGTTTTAACCCTCTAGATGTAGAAGTAGGAGAATTAAGTGATTTTTCGCAAAACCTGAAAACGTCAAAAAATCTAATACCCGGCCAAGACAAAAATGGCTGTATTTCAGCCAAAAATTTTTTTTTGCACAAATCAAACACGCACTATATTCCCTCTTTGGGAACTCTTTTGGGATGCTTTCCAACATAGTTTTAACCCTCTAGATGTAGAAGTAGGAGAATTAACTGATTTTTCGCAAAACCTGAAAACGTCAAAAAATCTAATACCCGGCCAAGCCAAAAATGGCTGTATTTCAGCCAAAAAAATTTTTTTCCACAAATCAAACACGCACTATATTCCCTCTTTGGGAACTCTTTTGGGATGCTTTCCAACATAGTTTTAACCCTCTAGATGTAGAAGTAGGAGAATTAACTGATTTTTCGCAAAACCTGAAAACGTCAAAAAATCTAATACCCGGCCAAGCCAAAAATGGCTGATTTTCAGTCAAAAATTTTTTTTCCACAAATCAAACACGCACTATATTCCCTCTTTGGGAACTCTTTTGGGATGCTTTCCAACATAGTTTTAACCCTCTAGATGTAGAAGTAGGAGAATTAACTGATTTTTCGAAAACCTGAAAACGTCAAAAAATCTAATACCCGGCCAAGCCAAAAATGGCAGATTTTCAGCCAACATTTTTTTTCCCACGAATCAAACACGCACTATACCCCCTCTTTGGGAACTCTTTTGGAATGCTTTCCAACATAGTTTTAACACTCTAGATGTAGAAGTAGGAGAATTAAGTGATTTTTCGCAAAACCTGAAAACGTCAAAAAATCTAATACCCGGCCAAGCCAAAAATGGCTGATTTTCATCCAAAATTTTTTTTTCCACAAATCAAACACGCACTATATTCCCTCTTTGGGAACTCTTTTGGGATGCTTTCCAACATAGTTTTAACCCTCTAGATGTAGAAGTAGGAGAATTAAGTGATTTTTCGAAAACCTGAAAACGTCAAAAAATCTAATACCCGGCCAAGCCAAAAATGGCTGATTTTCAGCCAAAATTATTTTTTCCAAAAATCAAACACGCACTATATTCCCTCTTTGGGAACTCTTTTGGGTTGCTTTCCTACATAGTTTTAACCCTCTAAATGTAGAAGTAGGAGAATTAAGTGATTTTTCGAAAACCTGAAAACGTCAAAAAATCTAATACCCGGCCAAGCCACAAATGTCTGATTTTCAGCCAAATTTTTTTTTTCCACAAATCAAACACGCACTATATTCCCTCTTTGGGAACTCTTTTGGGATGCTTTCCAACATAGTTTTAACCCTCTAGATGTAGAAGTAGGAGAATTAACTGATTTTTCGAAAACCTGAAAACGTCAAAAAATCTAATACCCGGCCAAGCCAAAAATGGCTGATTTTCATCCAAAATTTTTTTTTCCACAAATCAAACACGCACTATATTCCCTCTTTGGGAACTCTTTTGGAATGCTTTCCAACATAGTTTTAACCCTCTAGATGTATAAGTAGGAGAATTAAGTGATTTTTCGAAAACCTGAAAACGTCAAAAAATCTAATACCCGGCCAAGCCAAAAATGGCTGATTTTCAGCCAAAAATTTTTTTTTGCACAAATCAAACACGCACTATATTCCCTCTTTGGGAACTCTTTTGGGATGCTTTCCAACATAGTTTTAACCCTCTAGATGTAGAAGTAGGAGAATTAAGTGATTTTTCGCAAAACCTGAAAACGTCAAAAAATCTAATACCCGGCCAAGCCAAAAATGGCAGATTTTCAGCCAACATTTTTTTTCCCACGAATCAAACACGCACTATACCCCCTCTTTGGGAACTCTTTTGGAATGCTTTCCAACATAGTTTTAACACTCTAGATGTAGAAGTAGGAGAATTAAGTGATTTTTCGCAAAACCTGAAAACGTCAAAAAATCTAATACCCGGCCAAGCCAAAAATGGCTGATTTTCAGCCAAAATTTTTTTTCCACAAATCAAACACGCACTATATTCCCTCTTTGGGAACTCTTTTGGGATGCTTTCCAACATAGTTTTAACCCTCTAGATGTAGAAGTAGGAGAATTAACTGATTTTTCGCAAAACCTGAAAACGTCAAAAAATCTAATACCCGGCCAAGCCAAAAATGGCTGATTTTCAGTCAAAAATTTTTTTTCCACAAATCAAACACGCACTATATTCCCTCTTTGGGAACTCTTTTGGGATGCTTTCCAACATAGTTTTAACCCTCTAGATGTAGAAGTAGGAGAATTAACTGATTTTTCGAAAACCTGAAAACGTCAAAAAATCTAATACCCGGCCAAGCCAAAAATGGCAGATTTTCAGCCAACATTTTTTTTCCCACGAATCAAACACGCACTATACCCCCTCTTTGGGAACTCTTTTGGAATGCTTTCCAACATAGTTTTAACACTCTAGATGTAGAAGTAGGAGAATTAAGTGATTTTTCGCAAAACCTGAAAACGTCAAAAAATCTAATACCCGGCCAAGCCAAAAATGGCTGATTTTCATCCAAAATTTTTTTTTCCACAAATCAAACACGCACTATATTCCCTCTTTGGGAACTCTTTTGGGATGCTTTCCAACATAGTTTTAACCCTCTAGATGTAGAAGTAGGAGAATTAAGTGATTTTTCGAAAACCTGAAAACGTCAAAAAATCTAATACCCGGCCAAGCCAAAAATGGCTGATTTTCAGCCAAAATTATTTTTTCCAAAAATCAAACACGCACTATATTCCCTCTTTGGGAACTCTTTTGGGTTGCTTTCCTACATAGTTTTAACCCTCTAAATGTAGAAGTAGGAGAATTAAGTGATTTTTCGAAAACCTGAAAACGTCAAAAAATCTAATACCCGGCCAAGCCACAAATGTCTGATTTTCAGCCAAATTTTTTTTTTCCACAAATCAAACACGCACTATATTCCCTCTTTGGGAACTCTTTTGGGATGCTTTCCAACATAGTTTTAACCCTCTAGATGTAGAAGTAGGAGAATTAACTGATTTTTCGAAAACCTGAAAACGTCAAAAAATCTAATACCCGGCCAAGCCAAAAATGGCTGATTTTCATCCAAAATTTTTTTTTCCACAAATCAAACACGCACTATATTCCCTCTTTGGGAACTCTTTTGGAATGCTTTCCAACATAGTTTTAACCCTCTAGGTGTATAAGTAGGAGAATTAAGTGATTTTTCGAAAACCTGAAAACGTCAAAAAATCTAATACCCGGCCAAGCCAAAAATGGCTGATTTTCAGCCAAAATTTTTTTTTCCACAAATCAAACACGCACTATATTCCTTCTTTGGGAACTCTTTTGGGATGCTTTCCAACATAGTTTTAACCCTCTAGATGTAGAAGTAGGAGAATTAAGTGATTTTTCGCAAAACCTGAAAACGTCAAAAAATCTAATACCCGGCCAAGCCAAAAATGGCTGAATTTCAGCCAAAAATTTTTTTTTGCACAAATCAAACACGCACTATATTCCCTCTTTGGGAACTCTTTTGGGATGCTTTCCAACATAGTTTTAACCCTCTAGATGTAGAAGTAGGAGAATTAAGTGATTTTTCGCAAAACCTGAAAACGTCAAAAAATCTAATACCCGGCCAAGCCAAAAATGGCAGATTTTCAGCCAACATTTTTTTTCCCACGAATCAAACACGCACTATACCCCCTCTTTGGGAACTCTTTTGGAATGCTTTCCAACATAGTTTTAACACTCTAGATGTAGAAGTAGGAGAATTAAGTGATTTTTCGCAAAACCTGAAAACGTCAAAAAATCTAATACCCGGCCAAGCCAAAAATGGCTGATTTTCAGCCAAAATTTTTTTTCCACAAATCAAACACGCACTATATTCCCTCTTTGGGAACTCTTTTGGGATGCTTTCCAACATAGTTTTAACCCTCTAGATGTAGAAGTAGGAGAATTAAGTGATTTTTCGCAAAACCTGAAAACGTCAAAAAATCTAATACCCGGCCAAGCCAAAAATGGCAGATTTTCAGCCAACATTTTTTTTCCCACGAATCAAACACGCACTATACCCCCTCTTTGGGAACTCTTTTGGAATGCTTTCCAACATAGTTTTAACACTCTAGATGTAGAAGTAGGAGAATTAAGTGATTTTTCGCAAAACCTGAAAACGTCAAAAAATCTAATACCCGGCCAAGCCAAAAATGGCTGATTTACAGCCAAAATTTTTTTTCCACAAATCAAACAGGCACTATATTCCCTCTTTGGGAACTCTTTTGGGATGCTTTCCAACATAGTTTTAACCCTCTAGATGTAGAAGTAGGAGAATTAAGTGATTTTTCGAAAACCTGAAAACGTCAAAAAATCTAATACCCGGCCAAGCCAAAAATGGCTGAATTTCAGCCAAAAAATTTTTTTTGCACAAATCAAACACGCACTATATTCCCTCTTTGGGAACTCTTTTGGGATGCTTTCCAACATAGTTTTAACCCTCTAGATGTAGAAGTAGGAGAATTAAGTGATTTTTCGCAAAACCTGAAAACGTCAAAAAATCTAATACCCGGCCAAGCCAAAAATGGCTGATTTTAAGCCAAAAATTTTTTTCCACAAATCAAACACGCACTATATTCCCTCTTTGGGAACTCTTTTGGGATGCTTTCCAACATAGTTTTAACCCTCTAGATGTAGAAGTAGGAGAATTAAGTGATTTTTCGAAAACCTGAAAACGTCAAAAAATCTAATACCCGGCCAAGCCAAAAATGGCAGATTTTCAGCCAACATTTTTTTTCCCACGAATCAAACACGCACTATACCCCCTCTTTGGGAACTCTTTTGGAATGCTTTCCAACACAGTTTTAACACTCTAGATGTAGAAGTAGGAGAATTAAGTGATTTTTCGCAAAACCTGAAAACGTCAAAAAATCTAATACCCGGCCAAGCCAAAAATGGCTGATTTTCATCCAAAATTTTTTTTTCCACAAATCAAACACGCACTATATTCCCTCTTTGGGAACTCTTTTGGGATGCTTTCCAACATAGTTTTAACCCTCTAGATGTAGAAGTAGGAGAATTAAGTGATTTTTCGAAAACCTGAAAACGTCAAAAAATCTAATACCCGGCCAAGCCAAAAATGGCTGATTTTCAGCCAAAATTATTTTTTCCAAAAATCAAACACGCACTATATTCCCTCTTTGGGAACTCTTTTGGGTTGCTTTCCTACATAGTTTTAACCCTCTAAATGTAGAAGTAGGAGAATTAAGTGATTTTTCGAAAACCTGAAAACGTCAAAAAATCTAATACCCGGCCAAGACAAAAATGGCTGATTTTCAGCCAAAATTTTTTTTTCCACAAATCAAACACGCACTATATTCCCTCTTTGGGAACTCTTTTGGGATGCTTTCCAACATAGTTTTAACCCTCTAGATGTAGAAGTAGGAGAATTAAGTGATTTTTCGCAAAACCTGAAAACGTCAAAAAATCTAATACCCGGCCAAGCCAAAAATGGCTGATTTTCAGCCAAAAATTTTTTTTCCACAAATCAAACACACACTATATTCCCTCTTTGGGAACTCTTTTGGGATGCTTTCCAACATAGTTTTAACCCTCTAGATGTAGAAGTAGGAGAATTAAGTGATTTTTCGCAAAACCTGAAAACGTTAAAAAATCTAATACCCGGCCAAGCCAAAAATGGCTGATTTTCAGCCAAAAATTTTTTTTCCACAAATCAAACACGCACTATATTCCCTCTTTGGGAACTCTTTTGGGATGCTTTCCAACATAGTTTTAACCCTCTAGATGTAGAAGTAGAATTAAGTGATTTTTCGCAAAACCTGAAAACGTCAAAAAATCTAATACCCGGCCAAGCCAAAAATGGCTGATTTTAAGCCAAAAATTTTTTTCCACAAATCAAACACGCACTATATTCCCTCTTTGGGAACTCTTTTGGGATGCTTTCCAACATAGTTTTAACCCTCTAGATGTAGAAGTAGGAGAATTAAGTGATTTTTCGAAAACCTGAAAACGTCAAAAAATCTAATACCCGGCCAAGCCAAAAATGGCTGAATTTCAGCCAAAATTTTTTTTTCCACAAATCAAACACGCACTATATTCCCTCTTTGGGAACTCTTTTGGGATGCTTTCCAACATAGTTTTAACCCTCTAGATGTAGAAGTAGGAGAATTAAGTGATTTTTCGCAAAACCTGAAAACGTCAAAAAATCTAATACCCGGCCAAGCCAAAAATGGCTGATTTTCAGCCAAAATTTTTTTTTCCACAAATCAAACACGCACTATATTCCCTCTTTGGGAACTCTTTTGGGATGCTTTCCAACATAGTTTTAACCCTCTAGATGTAGAAGTAGGAGAATTAACTGATTTTTCGAAAACCTGAAAACGTTAAAAAATCTAATACCCGGCCAAGCCAAAAATGGCTGATTTTCAGCCAAATTTTTTTTTCCACAAATCAAACACGCACTATAGTCCCTCTTTGGGAACTCTTTTGGGATGCTTTCCAACATAGTTTTAACCCTCTAGATGTAGAAGTAGGAGAATTAACTGATTTTTCGAAAACCTGAAAACGTAAAAAAATCTAATACCCGGCCAAGCCAAAAATGGCTGATTTTCAGTCAAATTTTTTTTCCCACAAATCAAACACGCACTATATTCCCTCTTTGGGAACTCTTTTGGGATGCTTTCCAACACAGTTTTAACCCTCTAGATGTAGAAGTAGAAGAATTAAGTGATTTTCGAAAACCTGAAAACGTCAAAAAATCTAATACCCGGCCAAGCCAAAAATGGCTGATTTTCAGCCAAAATTTTTTTTTCCAAAAATCAAACACGCACTATATTCCCTCTTTGGGAACTCTTTTGGGATGCTTTCCAACATAGTTTTAACCCTCTAGATGTAGAAGTAGGAGAATTAAGTGATTTTTCGAAAACCTGACAACGTCAAAAAATCTAATACCCGGCCAAGACAAAAATGGCTGATTTTCAGCCAATAATTTTTTTTCCACAAATCAAACACGCACTATATTCCCTCTTTGGGAACTCTTTTGGGATGCTTTCCAACATAGTTTTAAACCTCTAGATGTAGAAGTAGGAGAATTAAGTGATTTTTCGCAAAACCTGAAAACGTCAAAAAATCTAATACCCGGCCAAGCCAAAAATGGCTGATTTTCAGCCAAATTTTTTTTTTCCACAAATCAAACACGCACTATATTCCCTCTTTGGGAACTCTTTTGGGATGCTTTCCAACATAGTTTTAACCCTCTAGATGTAGAAGTAGGAGAATTAACTGATTTTTCGAAAACCTGAAAACGTCAAAAAATCTAATACCCGGCCAAGCCAAAAATGGCTGATTTTCAGCCAAAATTTTTTTTTCCACAAATCAAACACGCACTATATTCCCTCTTTGGGAACTCTTTTGGGATGCTTTCCAACATAGTTTTAACCCTCTAGATGTAGAAGTAGGAGAATTAACTGATTTTTCGAAAACCTGAAAACGTCAAAAAATCTATTACCCGGCCAAGCCAAAAATGGCTGATTTTCAGCCAAAAAATTTTTTTCCACAAATCAAACACGCACTATATTCCCTTTTTGGGAACTCTTTTGGGATGCTTCCCAACATAGTTTTAACCCTCTAGATGTAGAAGTAGGAGAATTAACTGATTTTTCGCAAAACCTGAAAACGTCAAAAAATCTAATACCCAGCCAAGCCAAAAATGGCTGATTTTCATCCAAATTTTTTTTTTCCACAAATCAAACACGCACTATATTCCCTCTTTGGGAACTCTTTTGGGATGCTTTCCAACATAGTTTTAACCCTCTAGATGTAGAAGTAGGAGAATTAACTGATTTTTCGAAAACCTGAAAACGTCAAAAAATCTAATACCCGGCCAAGCCAAAAATGGCTGATTTTCAGCCAAAATTTTTTTTTCCACAAATCAAACACGCACTATATTCCCTCTTTGGGAACTCTTTTGGGATGCTTTCCAACATAGTTTTAACCCTCTAGATGTAGAAGTAGGAGAATTAAGTGATTTTTCGCAAAACCTGAAAACGTTACAAAATCTAATACCCGGCCAAGCCAAAAATGGCTGATTTTCAGCCAAAATTTTTTTTTCCACAAATCAAACACGCACTATATTCCCTCTTTGGGAACTCTTTTGGGATGCTTTCCAACATAGTTTTAACCCTCTAGATGTAGAAGTAGGAGAATTAAGTGATTTTTTGCAAAACCTGAAAACGTCAAAAAATCTAATACCCGGCCAAGCCAAAAACGGCTGATTTTCAGCCAAATTTTTTTTTCCACAAATCAAACACGCACTATATTCCCTCTTTGTGAACTCTTTTGGGATGCTTTCCAACATAGTTTTAACCCTCTAGATGTAGAAGTAGGAGAATTAAGTGATTTTTCGAAAACCTGAAAACGTCAAAAAATCTAATACTCGGCCAAGGCAAAAATGGCTGATTTTCAGCCAAAAAATTTTTTTCCACAAATCAAACACGCACTATATTCCCTCTTTGGGAACTCTTTTGGGATGCTTTCCAACATAGTTTTAACCCTCTAGATGTAGAAGTAGGAGAATTAAGTGATTTTTCGCAAAACCTGAAAACGTTACAAAATCTAATACCCGGCCAAGCCAAAAATGGATGATTTTCAGCCAAAAATTTTTTTCCACAAATCAAACACGCACTATATTCCCTCTTTGGGAACTCTTTTGGGATGCTTTCCAACATAGTTTTAACCCTCTAGATGTAGAAGTAGGAGAATTAAGTGATTTTTCGCAAAACCTGAAAACATCAAAAAATCTAATACCCGGCCAAGCCAAAAATGGTTGATTTTCAGCCAAAAATGTTGTTCCACAAATGAAACACGCACTATATTCCCTCTTTGGGAACTATTTTGGGATGCTTTCCAACATAGTTTTAACCCTCTAGATGTAGAAGTAGGAGAATTAAGTGATTTTTCGAAAACCTGAAAACGTCAAAAAATCTAATACCCGGCCAAGCCAAAAATGGCTGATTTTCAGCCAAAATTTTTTTTTCCACAAATCAAACACGTACTATATTCCCTTTTTGGGAACTCTTTTGGGATGCTTTCCAACATAGTTTTAACCCTCTAGATGTAGAAGTAGGAGAATTAAGTGATTTTTCGCAAAACCTGAAAACGTCAAAAACTCTAATACCCGGCCAAGCCAAAAATGGCCGATTTTCAGCCAAATTTTTTTTTTCCACAAATCAAACACGCACTATATTCCCTCTTTGGGAACTCTTTTGGGATGCTTTCCAACATAGTTTTAACCCTCTAGATGTAGAAGTAGGAGAATTAACTGATTTTTCGAAAACCTGAAAACGTCAAAAAATCTATTACCCGGCCAAGCCAAAAATGGCTGATTTTCAGCCAAAAATTTTTTTTCCACAAATCAAACACGCACTATATTCCCTTTTTGGGAACTCTTTTGGGATGCTTTCCAACATAGTTTTAACCCTCTAGATGTAGAAGTAGGAGAATTAACTGATTTTTCGCAAAACCTGAAAACGTCAAAAAATCTAATACCCGGCCAAGCCAAAAATGGCAGATTTTCAGCCAAAAATTTTTTTCCCACGAATCAAACACGCACTATACCCCCTCTTTGGGAACTCTTTTGGAATGCTTTCCAACATAGTTTTAACACTCTAGATGTAGAAGTAGGAGAATTAAGTGATTTTTCGCAAAACCTGAAAACGTCAAAAAATCTAATACCCGACCAAGCCAAAAATGGCTGATTTTAAGCCAAAATTTTTTTTTCCAGAAATCAAACACGCACTATATTCCCTCTTTGGGAACTCTTTTGGCATGCTTTCCAACATAGTTTTAACCCTCTAGATGTAGAAGTAGGAGAATGAAGTGATTTTTCGAAAACCTGAAAACGTCAAAAAATCTAATACCCGGCCAAGCCAAAAATGGCTGATTTTCAGCCAAAATTTTTTTTTCCACAAATCAAACACGTACTATATTCCCTCTTTGGGAACTCTTTTGGGATGCTTTCCAACATAGTTTTAACCCTCTAGATGTAGAAGTAGGAGAATTAAGTGATTTTTCGCAAAACCTGAAAACGTCAAAAAATCTAATACCCGGCCAAGCCAAAAATGGCTGATTTTCAGCCAAATTTTTTTTTTCCAGAAATCAAACACACTATATTCCCTCTTTGGGAACTGTTTTGGGATGCTTTCCAACATAGTTTTAACCCTCTAGATGTAGAAGTAGGAGAATTAAGTAATTTTTCTCAAAACCTGAAAATGTCAAAAAATCTAATACCCGGCCAAGCCAAAAATGGTTGATTTTCAGCCAAAAATTTTCTTCCACAAATCAAACACGCACTATATTCCCTCTTTGGGAACTCTTTTGGGATGCTTTCCAACATAGTTTTAACCCTCTAGATGTAGAAGTAGGAGAATTAAGTGATTTTTCGCAAAACCTGAAAACGTCAAAAAATCTAATACCCGGCCAAGCCAAAAATGGCTGATTTTCAGCCAAAAATTTTTTTTCCACAAATCAAACACGCACTATATTCCCTCTTTGGGAACTCTTTTGGGATGCTTTCCAACATAGTTTTAACCCTCTAGATGTAGAAGTAGGAGAATTAAGTGATTTTTCGCAAAACCTGAAAACGTCAAAAAATCTAATACCCGGCCAAGCCAAAAATGGCTGATTTTCAGCCAAAAAATTTTTTGCACAAATCAAACACGCACTATATTCCCTCTTTGGGAACTCTTTTGGGATGCTTTCCAACATAGTTTTAACCCTCTAGATGTAGAAGTAGGAGAATTAAGTGATTTTTCGCAAAACCTGAAAACGTCAAAAAATCTAATACCCGGCCAAGCCAAAAATGGCTGATTTTCAGCCAAAATTTTTTTTTCCACAAATCAAACACGCACTATATTCCCTCTTTGGGAACTTTTTTCTGGTGCTTTCCTACATAGTTTTAACCCTCTAGATGTATAAGTAGGAGAATTAAGTGATTTTTCGAAAACCTGAAAACGTCAAAAAATCTAATACCCGGCCAAGCTAAAAATGGCTGATTTTCAGCCAAAATTTTTTTTTCCACAAATCAAATACGCACTATATTCCCTCTTTGGGAACTCTTTTGGGATGCTTTCCAACATAGTTTTAACCCTCTAGATGTAGAAGTAGGAGAATTAAGTGATTTTTCGCAAAACCTGAAAACGTCAAAAAATCTAATACCCGGCCAAGCCAAAAATGGCTGATTTTCAGCCAAATTTTTTTTTTCCAGAAATCAAACACACACTATATTCCCTCTTTGGGAACTCTTTTGGGATGCTTTCCAACATAGTTTTAACCCTCTAGATGTAGAAGTAGGAGAATTAAGTAATTTTTCTCAAAACCTGAAAATGTCAAAAAATCTAATACCCGGCCAAGCCAAAAATGGTTGATTTTCAGCCAAAAATTTTCTTCCACAAATCAAACACGCACTATATTCCCTCTTTGGGAACTCTTTTGGGATGCTTTCCAACATAGTTTTAACCCTCTAGATGTAGAAGTAGGAGAATTAAGTGATTTTTCGCAAAACCTGAAAACGTCAAAAAATCTAATACCCGGCCAAGCCAAAAATGGCTGATTTTCAGCCAAAATTTTTTTTTCCACAAATCAAACACGCACTATATTCCCTCTTTGGGAACTCTTTTGGGATGCTTTCCAACATAGTTTTAACCCTCTAGATGTAGAAGTAGGAGAACTAAGTGATTTTTCGCAAAACCTGAAAACGTCAAAAAATCTAATACCCGGCCAAGCCAAAAATGGCTGATTTTCAGCCAAAAATTTTTTTGCACAAATCAAACACGCACTATATTCCCTCTTTGGGAACTCTTTTGGGATGCTTTCCAACATAGTTTTAACCCTCTAGATGTAGAAGTAGGAGAATTAAGTGATTATTCGCAAAACCTGAAAACGTCAAAAAATCTAATACCCGGCCAAGCCAAAAATGGCTGATTTTCAGCCAAAATTTTTTTTTCCACAAATCAAACACGCACTATATTCCCTCTTTGGGAACTCTTTTCTGATGCTTTCCTACATAGTTTTAACCCTCTAGATGTATAAGTAGGAGAATTAAGTGATTTTTCGAAAACCTGAAAACGTCAAAAAATCTAATACCCGGCCAAGCCAAAAATGGCTGATTTTCAGCCAAAATTTTTTTTTCCACAAATCAAATACGCACTATATTCCCTCTTTGGGAACTCTTTTGGGATGCTTTCCAACATAGTTTTAACCCTCTAGATGTAGAAGTAGGAGAATTAACTGATTTTTCGAAAACCTGAAAACGTCAAAAAATCTAATACCCGGCCAAGCCAAAAATGGCTGATTTTCAGCCAAAATTTTTTTTTCCACAAATCAAACACGCACTATATTCCCTCTTTGGGAACTCTTTTGGGATGCTTTCCAGCATAGTTTTAACCCTCTAGATGTAGAAGTAGGAGAATTAAGTGATTTTTCGCAAAACCTGAAAACGTCAAAAAATCTAATACCCGGCCAAACCAAAAATGGCTGATTTTCAGCCAAAATTTTTTTTTCCACAAATCAAACACGCACTATATTCCCTCTTTGGGAACTCTTTTGGGATGCTTTCCAACATAGTTTTAACACTCTAGATGTAGAAGTAGGAGAATTAAGTGATTTTTCGCAACACCTGAAAACGTTAAAAAATCAAATACCCGGCCAAGCCAAAAATGGCTGATTTTCAGCCAAAATTTTTTTTTCCACAAATCAAACACGCACTATATTCCCTCTTTGGGAACTCTTTTGGGATGCTTTCCAACATAGTTTTAACACTCTAGATGTAGAAGTAGGAGAATTAAGTGATTTTTCGAAAACCTGAAAACGTCAAAAAATCTAATACCCGGCCAAGCCAAAAATGGCTGATCTTCAGCCAAAATTTTTTTTTCCACAAATCAAACACGCACTATATTCCCTCTTTGGGAACTCTTTTGGGATGCTTTCCAACATAGTTTTAACCCTCTAGATGTAGAAGTAGGAGAATTAAGTGATTTTTCGCAAAACCTGAAAACGTCAAAAAATCTAATACCCGGCCAAGCCAAAAATGGCTGATTTTCAGCCAAAATTTTTTTTTCCACAAATCAAACACGCACTATATTCCCTCTTTGGGAACTCTTTTCTGATGCTTTCCAACATAGTTTTAATCCTCTAGATGTATAAGTAGGAAAATGAAGTGATTTTTCGAAAACCTGAAAACGTCAAAAAATCTAATACCCGGCCAAGCCAAAAATGGCTGATAATCAGCCAAAAAATTTTTTTCCACAAATCAAACACGCACTATATTCCCTCATTGGGAACTCTTTTGGGATGCTTTCCAACATAGTTTTAACCCTCTAGATGTAGAAGTAGGAGAATTAAGTGATTTTTCGCAAAACCTGAAAACGTCAAAAAATCTAATACCCGGCCAAGCCAAAAATGGCTGAATTTCAGCCAAAATTTTTTTTTTGCACAAATCAAACACGCACTATATTCCCTCTTTGGGAACTCTTTTCGGATGCTTTCCAACATAGTTTTAACCCTCTAGATGTAGAAGTAGGAGAATTAAGTGATTTTTCGAAAACCTGAAAACGTCAAAAAATCTAATACCCGGCCAAGCCACAAATGTCTGATTTTCAGCCAAATTTTTTTTTTCCACAAATCAAACACGCACTATATTTCCTCTTTGGGAACTCTTTTGGGATGCTTTCCAACATAGTTTTAACCCTCTAGATGTAGAAGTAGGAGAATTAAGTGATTTTTCACAAAACCTGAAAACGTTAAAAAATCTAATACCCGGCCAAGCCAAAAATGGCTGATTTTCAGCCAAAAATTTTTTTCCACAAATCAAACACGCACTATATTCCCTCTTTGGGAACTCTTTTGGGATGCTTTCCAACATAGTTTTAACCCTCTAGATGTAGAAGTAGGAGAATTAAGTGATTTTTCGCAAAACCTGAAAACGTTAAAAAATCTAATACCCGGCCAAGCCAAAAATGGCTGATTTTCAGCCAAAATTTTTTTTCCACAATTCAAACACGCACTATATTCCCTCTTTGGGAACTCTTTTGGGATGCTTTCCAACATAGTTTTAACCCTCTAGATGTAGAAGTAGAATTAAGTGATTTTTCGTAAAACCTGAAAACGTCAAAAAATCTAATACCCGGCCAAGCCAAAAAAGGCTGAATTTCAGCCAAAATTTTTTTTTTTGCACAAATCAAACACGCACTATATTCCCTCTTTGGGAACTCTTTTGGGATGCTTTCCAACATAGTTTTAACCCTCTAGATGTAGAAGTAGGAGAATTAAGTGATTTTTCGCAAAACCTGAAAACGTCAAAAAATCTAATACCCGGCCAAGCCAAAAATGGCTGATTTTAAGCCAAAATTTTTTTTTCCACAAATCAAACACGCACTATATTCCCTCTTTGGGAACTCTTTTGGGATGCTTTCCAACATAGTTTTAACCCTCTAGATGTAGAAGTAGGAGAATTAAGTGATTTTTCGAAAACCTGAAAACGTCAAAAAATCTAATACCCGGCCAAGCCAAAAATGGCTGAATTTCAGCCAAATTTTTTTTTTCCACAAATCAAACACGCACTATATTCCCTCTTTGGGAACTCTTTTGGGATGCTTTCCAACATAGTTTTAACCCTCTAGATGTAGAAGTAGGAGAATTAAGTGATTTTTCGCAAAACCTGAAAACGTCAAAAAATCTAATACCCGGCCAAGCCAAAAATGGCAGATTTTCAGCCAACATTTTTTTTCCCACGAATCAAACACGCACTATACCCCCTCTTTGGGAACTCTTTTGGAATGCTTTCCAACATAGTTTTAACACTCTAGATGTAGAAGTAGGAGAATTAAGTGATTTTTCGCAAAACCTGAAAACGTCAAAAAATCTAATACCCGGCCAAGCCAAAAATGGCTGATTTTCAGCCAAAATTTTTTTTTCCACAAATCAAATACGCACTATATTCCCTCTTTGGGAACTCTTTTGGGATGCTTTCCAACATAGTTTTAACCCTCTAGATGTAGAAGTAGGAGAATTAAGTGATTTTTCGCAAAACCTGAAAACGTCAAAAAATCTAATACCCGGCCAAGCCAAAAATGGCTGATTTTCAGCCAAATTTTTTTTTTTCCAGAAATCAAACACACACTATATTCCCTCTTTGGGAACTCTTTTGGGATGCTTTCCAACATAGTTTTAACCCTCTAGATGTAGAAGTAGGAGAATTAACATTGACACAGTGGACCATTCCCTATTATTACAGACCCTCTCATCCCTTGGCATCACAGACTTGGCCCTATCCTGGATCTCATCATACCTAACAGACCGGACATTCAGCGTCTCCCACTCACACACCACCTCCTCACCTCGCCCCCTCTCTGTCGGAGTCCCACAAGGTTCAGTCCTTGGGCCCCTGCTCTTCTCCATTTACACCTTTGGCCTGGGACAGCTCATAGAATCTCATGGCTTTCAGTATCACCTCTATGCTGATGACACACAGATCTACATCTCTGGACCAGATATCACCTCCCTACTAACCAGAATCCCTCAATGTCTGTCCACTATTTCATCCTTCTTCTCCGCTAAATTTCTGAAACTTAACATGGACAAAACAGAATTCATCATCTTTCCCCCATCTCACGTGACCCCCCCAACGAACCTATCCATTACAGTAAATGGCTGCCCACTCTCCCCAGTCCCACAAGCTCGCTGCCTCGGGGTTATCCTGGACGCTGATCTCTCCTTCAAACCACATATCCAAGCCCTTTCCACTTCCTGCCGACTTCAACTCAAAAATATTGCACGAATCCGTTCATTCCTCAACCAAGAATCTGCAAAAACCCTAGTCCATGCCCTCATCATCTCTCGTCTTGACTACTGCAACCTCCTGCTCTGTGGCCTGCCCTCAAACACTCTCGCACCCCTCCAATCTATTCTAAACTCTGCTGCCCGACTAATCCACCTGTCCCCCCGCTATTCTCCGGCCTCTCCCCTCTGTCAATCCCTTCACTGGCTCCCCATTGCCCAGAGACTCCAGTACAAAACCCTAACCATGACGTACAAAGCCATCCACAACCTGTCTCCTCCTTACATCTGTGACCTCATCTCCCGGTACTTTCCTACACGCAACCTCCGATCCTCACAAGATCTCCTTCTCTACTCCCCTCTTATCTCCTCTTCCCACAATCGTATACAAGATTTCTCTCGCGTATCACCCCTACTCTGGAACCCTCTACCACAACACATCAGACTCTCGCCCACCATCGAAACCTTCAAAAAGAATCTGAAGACCCACCTCTTCCGACAAGCCTACAACCTGCAGTAACCACCGATCAACCAACCGCTGCACGATCAGCTCTATCCTCACCTACTGTATTCTCACCCATCCCTTGTAGATTGTGAGCCCTCGCGGGCAGGGTCCTCACTCCTCCTGTACCAGTTATGACTTGTATTGTTCAAGACTATTGTACTTGTTTTTATTATGTATACCCCTCCTCACTTGTAAAGCGCCATGGAATAAATGGCGCTATAACAATAAATAATAATAATAATAATAATAATTAAGTAATTTTTCTCAAAACCTGAAAATGTCAAAAAATCTAATACCCGGCCAAGCCAAAAATGGTTGATTTTCAGCCAAAAATTTTCTTCCACAAATCAAACACGCACTATATTCCCTCTTTGGGAACTCTTTTGGGATGCTTTCCAACATAGTTTTAACCCTCTAGATGTAGAAGTAGGAGAATTAAGTGATTTTTCGCAAAACCTGAAAACGTCAAAAAATCTAATACCCGGCCAAGCCAAAAATGGCTGATTTTCAGCCAAAATTTTTTTTTCCACAAATCAAACACGCACTATATTCCCTCTTTGGGAACTCTTTTGGGATGCTTTCCAACATAGTTTTAACCCTCTAGATGTAGAAGTAGGAGAACTAAGTGATTTTTCGCAAAACCTGAAAACGTCAAAAAATCTAATACCCGGCCAAGCCAAAAATGGCTGATTTTCAGCCAAAAATTTTTTTGCACAAATCAAACACGCACTATATTCCCTCTTTGGGAACTCTTTTGGGATGCTTTCCAACATAGTTTTAACACTCTAGATGTAGAAGTAGTAGAATTAAGTGATTTTTCGCAAAACCTGAAAACGTCAAAAAATCTAATACCCGGCCAAGCCAAAAATGGCTGATTTTCAGCCAAAAATTTTTTTTCCACAAATCAAACACGCACTATATTCCCTCTTTGGGAACTCTTTTCTGATGCTTTCCTACATAGTTTTAACCCTCTAGATGTATAAGTAGGAGAATTAAGTGATTTTTCGAAAACCTGAAAACGTCAAAAAATCTAATACCCGGCCAAGCCAAAAATGGCTGATTTTCAGCCAAAATTTTTTTTTCCACAAATCAAATACGCACTATATTCCCTCTTTGGGAACTCTTTTGGGATGCTTTCCAACATAGTTTTAACCCTCTAGATGTAGAAGTAGGAGAATTAACTGATTTTTCGAAAACCTAAAAAAACGTCAAAAAATCTAATACCCGGCCAAGCCAAAAATGGCTGATTTTCAGCCAAAATTTTTTTTTCCACAAATCAAACACGCACTATATTCCCTCTTTGGGAACTCTTTTCTGATGCTTTCCAACATAGTTTTAATCCTCTAGATGTATAAGTAGGAAAATTAAGTGATTTTTCGAAAACCTGAAAACGTCAAAAAATCTAATACCCGGCCAAGCCAAAAATGGCTGATAATCAGCCAAAAATTTTTTTTCCACAAATCAAACACGCACTATATTCCCTCATTGGGAACTCTTTTGGGATGCTTTCCAACATAGTTTTAACCCTCTAGATGTAGAAGTAGGAGAATTAAGTGATTTTTCGCAAAACCTGAAAACGTCAAAAAATCTAATACCCGGCCAAGCCAAAAATGGCTGAATTTCAGCCAAAATTTTTTTTTTGCACAAATCAAACACGCACTATATTCCCTCTTTGGGAACTCTTTTGGGATGCTTTCCAACATAGTTTTAACCCTCTAGATGTAGAAGTAGGAGAATTAAGTGATTTTTCGAAAACCTGAAAACGTCAAAAAATCTAATACCCGGCCAAGCCACAAATGTCTGATTTTCAGCCAAATTTTTTTTTTCCACAAATCAAACACGCACTATATTTCCTCTTTGGGAACTCTTTTGGGATGCTTTCCAACATAGTTTTAACCCTCTAGATGTAGAAGTAGGAGAATTAAGTGATTTTTCACAAAACCTGAAAACGTTAAAAAATCTAATACCCGGCCAAGCCAAAAATGGCTGATTTTCAGCCAAAAATTTTTTTCCACAAATCAAACACGCACTATATTCCCTCTTTGGGAACTCTTTTGGGATGCTTTCCAACATAGTTTTAACCCTCTAGATGTAGAAGTAGGAGAATTAAGTGATTTTTCGCAAAACCTGAAAACGTTAAAAAATCTAATACCCGGCCAAGCCAAAAATGGCTGATTTTCAGCCAAAATTTTTTTTCCACAAATCAAACACGCACTATATTCCCTCTTTGGGAACTCTTTTGGGATGCTTTCCAACATAGTTTTAACCCTCTAGATGTAGAAGTAGAATTAAGTGATTTTTCGTAAAACCTGAAAACGTCAAAAAATCTAATACCCGGCCAAGCCAAAAAAGGCTGAATTTCAGCCAAAATTTTTTTTTTTGCACAAATCAAACACGCACTATATTCCCTCTTTGGGAACTCTTTTGGGATGCTTTCCAACATAGTTTTAACCCTCTAGATGTAGAAGTAGGAGAATTAAGTGATTTTTCGCAAAACCTGAAAACGTCAAAAAATCTAATACCCGGCCAAGCCAAAAATGGCTGATTTTAAGCCAAAAAATTTTTTTCCACAAATCAAACACGCACTATATTCCCTCTTTGGGAACTCTTTTGGGATGCTTTCCAACATAGTTTTAACCCTCTAGATGTAGAAGTAGGAGAATTAAGTGATTTTTCGAAAACCTGAAAACGTCAAAAAATCTAATACCCGGCCAAGCCAAAAATGGCTGAATTTCAGCCAAATTTTTTTTTTCCACAAATCAAACACGCACTATATTCCCTCTTTGGGAACTCTTTTGGGATGCTTTCCAACATAGTTTTAACCCTCTAGATGTAGAAGTAGGAGAATTAAGTGATTTTTCGCAAAACCTGAAAACGTCAAAAAATCTAATACCCGGCCAAGCCAAAAATGGCAGATTTTCAGCCAACATTTTTTTTCCCACGAATCAAACACGCACTATACCCCCTCTTTGGGAACTCTTTTGGAATGCTTTCCAACATAGTTTTAACACTCTAGATGTAGAAGTAGGAGAATTAAGTGATTTTTCGCAAAACCTGAAAACGTCAAAAAATCTAATACCCGGCCAAGCCAAAAATGGCTGATTTTCAGCCAAAATTTTTTTTTCCACAAATCAAATACGCACTATATTCCCTCTTTGGGAACTCTTTTGGGATGCTTTCCAACATAGTTTTAACCCTCTAGATGTAGAAGTAGGAGAATTAAGTGATTTTTCGCAAAACCTGAAAACGTCAAAAAATCTAATACCCGGCCAAGCCAAAAATGGCTGATTTTCAGCCAAATTTTTTTTTTCCAGAAATCAAACACACACTATATTCCCTCTTTGGGAACTCTTTTGGGATGCTTTCCAACATAGTTTTAACCCTCTAGATGTAGAAGTAGGAGAATTAAGTAATTTTTCTCAAAACCTGAAAATGTCAAAAAATCTAATACCCGGCCAAGCCAAAAATGGTTGATTTTCAGCCAAAAATTTTCTTCCACAAATCAAACACGCACTATATTCCCTCTTTGGGAACTCTTTTGGGATGCTTTCCAACATAGTTTTAACCCTCTAGATGTAGAAGTAGGAGAATTAAGTGATTTTTCGCAAAACCTGAAAACGTCAAAAAATCTAATACCCGGCCAAGCCAAAAATGGCTGATTTTCAGCCAAAATTTTTTTTTCCACAAATCAAACACGCACTATATTCCCTCTTTGGGAACTCTTTTGGGATGCTTTCCAACATAGTTTTAACCCTCTAGATGTAGAAGTAGGAGAACTAAGTGATTTTTCGCAAAACCTGAAAACGTCAAAAAATCTAATACCCGGCCAAGCCAAAAATGGCTGATTTTCAGCCAAAAATTTTTTTGCACAAATCAAACACGCACTATATTCCCTCTTTGGGAACTCTTTTGGGATGCTTTCCAACATAGTTTTAACACTCTAGATGTAGAAGTAGTAGAATTAAGTGATTTTTCGCAAAACCTGAAAACGTCAAAAAATCTAATACCCGGCCAAGCCAAAAATGGCTGATTTTCAGCCAAAATTTTTTTTTCCACAAATCAAACACGCACTATATTCCCTCTTTGGGAACTCTTTTCTGATGCTTTCCTACATAGTTTTAACCCTCTAGATGTATAAGTAGGAGAATTAAGTGATTTTTCGAAAACCTGAAAACGTCAAAAAATCTAATACCCGGCCAAGCCAAAAATGGCTGATTTTCAGCCAAAATTTTTTTTTCCACAAATCAAATACGCACTATATTCCCTCTTTGGGAACTCTTTTGGGATGCTTTCCAACATAGTTTTAACCCTCTAGATGTAGAAGTAGGAGAATTAACTGATTTTTCGAAAACCTGAAAACGTCAAAAAATCTAATACCCGGCCAAGCCAAAAATGGCTGATTTTCAGCCAAAATTTTTTTTTCCACAAATCAAACACGCACTATATTCCCTCTTTGGGAACTCTTTTGGGATGCTTTCCAACATAGTTTTAACCCTCTAGATGTAGAAGTAGGAGAATTAAGTGATTTTTCGCAAAACCTGAAAACGTCAAAAAATCTAATACCCGGCCAAGCCAAAAATGGCTGATTTTCAGCCAAAATTTTTTTTTCCACAAATCAAACACGCACTATATTCCCTCTTTGGGAACTCTTTTGGGATGCTTTCCAGCATAGTTTTAACCCTCTAGATGTAGAAGTGGGAGAATTAAGTGATTTTTCACAAAACCTGAAAACGTCAAAAAATCTAATACCCGGATAAGCCAAAAATGGCTGATTTTCAGCCAAATTTTTTTTTTCCACAAATCAAACACGCACTATATTCCCTCTTTGGGAACTCTTTTGGGATGCTTTCCAACATAGTTTTAACCCTCTAGATGTAGAAGTAGGAGAATTAAGTGATTTTTCGCAAAACCTGAAAACGTCAAAAAATCTAATACCCGGCCAAGCCAAAAATGGCTGATTTTCAGCCAAAAATTTTTTTGCACAAATCAAACACGCACTATATTCCCTCTTTGGGAACTCTTTTGGGATGCTTTCCAACATAGTTTTAACCCTCTAGATGTAGAAGTAGGAGAATTAAGTGATTTTTCGCAAAACCTGAAAACGTCAAAAAATCTAATACCCGGCCAAACCAAAAATGGCTGATTTTCAGCCAAAATTTTTTTTTCCACAAATCAAACACGCACTATATTCCCTCTTTGGGAACTCTTTTGGGATGCTTTCCAACATAGTTTTAACACTCTAGATGTAGAAGTAGGAGAATTAAGTGATTTTTCGCAACACCTGAAAACGTTAAAAAATCAAATACCCGGCCAAGCCAAAAATGGCTGATTTTCAGCCAAAATTTTTTTTTCCACAAATCAAACACGCACTATATTCCCTCTTTGGGAACTCTTTTGGGATGCTTTCCAACATAGTTTTAACACTCTAGATGTAGAAGTAGGAGAATTAAGTGATTTTTCGAAAACCTGAAAACGTCAAAAAATCTAATACCCGGCCAAGCCAAAAATGGCTGATCTTCAGCCAAAATTTTTTTTTCCACAAATCAAACACGCACTATATTCCCTCTTTGGGAACTCTTTTGGGATGCTTTCCAACATAGTTTTAACCCTCTAGATGTAGAAGTAGGAGAATTAAGTGATTTTTCGCAAAACCTGAAAACGTTAAAAAATCTAATATCCGGCCAAGCCAAAAATGGCTGATTTTCAGCCAAAATTTTTTTTTCCACAAATCAAACACGCACTATATTCCCTCTTTGGGAACTCTTTTCTGATGCTTTCCAACATAGTTTTAATCCTCTAGATGTATAAGTAGGAAAATTAAGTGATTTTTCGAAAACCTGAAAACGTCAAAAAATCTAATACCCGGCCAAGCCAAAAATGGCTGATAATCAGCCAAAAATTTTTTTTCCACAAATCAAACACGCACTATATTCCCTCATTGGGAACTCTTTTGGGATGCTTTCCAACATAGTTTTAACCCTCTAGATGTAGAAGTAGGAGAATTAAGTGATTTTTCGCAAAACCTGAAAACGTCAAAAAATCTAATACCCGGCCAAGCCAAAAATGGCTGAATTTCAGCCAAAATTTTTTTTTTGCACAAATCAAACACGCACTATATTCCCTCTTTGGGAACTCTTTTGGGATGCTTTCCAACATAGTTTTAACCCTCTAGATGTAGAAGTAGGAGAATTAAGTGATTTTTCGAAAACCTGAAAACGTCAAAAAATCTAATACCCGGCCAAGCCACAAATGTCTGATTTTCAGCCCAATTTTTTTTTTCCACAAATCAAACACGCACTATATTTCCTCTTTGGGAACTCTTTTGGGATGCTTTCCAACATAGTTTTAACCCTCTAGATGTAGAAGTAGGAGAATTAACTGATTTTTCGAAAACCTGAAAACGTCAAAAAATCTAATATCCGGCCAAGCCAAAAATGGCTGATTTTCAGCCAAAATTTTTTTTCCACAAATCAAACACGCACTATATTCCCTCTTTGGGAACTCTTTTGGGATGCTTTCCAACATAGTTTTAACCCTCTAGATGTAGAAGTAGGAGAATTAAGTGATTTTTCACAAAACCTGAAAACGTTAAAAAATCTAATACCCGGCCAAGCCAAAAATGGCTGATTTTCAGCCAAAATTTTTTTTCCACAAATCAAACACGCACTATATTCCCTCTTTGGGAACTCTTTTGGGATGCTTTCCAACATAGTTTTAACCCTCTAGATGTAGAAGTAGGAGAATTAAGTGATTTTTCGCAAAACCTGAAAACGTTAAAAAATCTAATACCCGGCCAAGCCAAAAATGGCTGATTTTCAGCCAAAATTTTTTTTCCACAAATCAAACACGCACTATATTCCCTCTTTGGGAACTCTTTTGGGATGCTTTCCAACATAGTTTTAACCCTCTAGATGTAGAAGTAGAATTAAGTGATTTTTCGTAAAACCTGAAAACGTCAAAAAATCTAATACCCGGCCAAGCCAAAAAAGGCTGAATTTCAGCCAAAATTTTTTTTTTGCACAAATCAAACACGCACTATATTCCCTCTTTGGGAACTCTTTTGGGATGCTTTCCAACATAGTTTTAACCCTCTAGATGTAGAAGTAGGAGAATTAAGTGATTTTTCGCAAAACCTGAAAACGTCAAAAAATCTAATACCCGGCCAAGCCAAAAATGGCTGATTTTAAGCCAAAAATTTTTTTTCCACAAATCAAACACGCACTATATTCCCTCTTTGGGAACTCTTTTGGGATGCTTTCCAACATAGTTTTAACCCTCTAGATGTAGAAGTAGGAGAATTAAGTGATTTTTCGAAAACCTGAAAACGTCAAAAAATCTAATACCCGGCCAAGCCAAAAATGGCTGAATTTCAGCCAAATTTTTTTTTTCCACAAATCAAACACGCACTATATTCCCTCTTTGGGAACTCTTTTGGGATGCTTTCCAACATAGTTTTAACCCTCTAGATGTAGAAGTAGGAGAATTAAGTGATTTTTCGCAAAACCTGAAAACGTCAAAAAATCTAATACCCGGCCAAGCCAAAAATGGCAGATTTTCAGCCAACATTTTTTTTCCCACGAAACAAACACGCACTATACCCCCTCTTTGGGAACTCTTTTGGAATGCTTTCCAACATAGTTTTAACACTCTAGATGTAGAAGTAGGAGAATTAAGTGATTTTTCGCAAAACCTGAAAACGTCAAAAAATCTAATACCCGGCCAAGCCAAAAATGGCTGATTTTCAGCCAAAATTTTTTTTTTCCACAAATCAAACACGCACTATATTCCCTCTTTGGGAACTCTTTTGGGATGCTTTCCAACATAGTTTTAACCCTCTAGATGTAGAAGTAGGAGAATTAAGTGATTTTTCGAAAACCTGAAAACGTCAAAAAATCTAATACCCGGCCAAGCCAAAAATGGCTGATTTTCAGCCAAAATTATTTTTTCCAAAAATCAAACACGCACTATATTCCCTCTTTGGGAACTCTTTTGGGATGCTTTCCAACATAGTTTTAACCCTCTAGATGTAGAAGTAGGAGAATTAAGTGATTTTTCGAAAACCTGAAAACGTCAAAAAGTCTAATACCCGGCCAAGACAAAAATGGCTGATTTTCAGCCAAAAATTTTTTTTCCACAAATCAAACACGCACTATATTCCCTCTTTGGGAACTCTTTTGGGATGCTTTCCAACATAGTTTTAACCCTCTAGATGTAGAAGTAGGAGAATTAAGTGATTTTTCGCAAAACCTGAAAACGTCAAAAAATCTAATACCCGGCCAAGCCAAAAATGGCTGATTTTCAGCCAAATTTTTTTTTTTCCACAAATCAAACACGCACTATATTCCCTCTTTGGGAACTCTTTTGGGATGCTTTCCAACATAGTTTTAACCCTCTAGATGTAGAAGTAGGAGAATTAACTGATTTTTCGAAAACCTGAAAACGTCAAAAAATCTAATACCCGGCCAAGCCAAAAATGGCTGATTTTCAGCCAAAATTTTTTTTTCCACAAATCAAACACGCACTATATTCCCTCTTTGGGAACTCTTTTGGGATGCTTTCCAACATAGTTTTAACCCTCAAGATGTAGAAGTAGGAGAATTAAGTGATTTTTCGCAAAACCTGAAAACGTCAAAAAATCTAATACCCGGCCAAGCCAAAAATGGCTGATTTTCAGCCAAAATATTTTTTTCCACAAATCAAACACGCACTATATTCCCTCTTTGGGAACTCTTTTGGGATGCTTTCCAACATAGTTTTAACCCTCTAGATGTAGAAGTAGGAGAATTAACTGATTTTTCGAAAACCTGAAAACGTCAAAAAATCTAATACCCGGCCAAGCCAAAAATGGCTGATTTTCAGCCAAAATTTTTTTTTCCACAAATCAAACACGCACTATATTCCCTCTTTGGGAACTCTTTTGGGATGCTTTCCAACATAGTTTTAACCCTCTAGATGTAGAAGTAGGAGAATTAAGTGATTTTTCGAAAACCTGAAAACGTCAAAAAATCTAATACCCGGCCAAGCCAAAAATGGCTGATTTTCAGCCAAAATTTTTTTTTCCACAAATCAAACACGCACTATATTCCCTCTTTGGGAACTCTTTTGGGATGCTTTCCAACATAGTTTTAACCCTCTAGATGTAGAAGTAGGAGAATTAAGTGATTTTTCAAAAACCTGAAAACGTCAAAAAATCTAATACCCGGCTAAGCCAAAAATGGCTGATTTTCAGCCAAAAATTTTTTTTCCACAAATCAAACACGCACTATATTCCCTCTTTGGGAACTCTTTTGGGATGCTTTCCAACATAGTTTTAACCCTCTAGATGTAGAAGTAGGAGAATTAAGTGATTTTTCGCAAAACCTGAAAACGTCAAAAAATCTAATACCCGGCCAAGCCAAAAATGGCTGATTTTCAGCCAAAATTTTTTTTCCACAAATCAAACACGCACTATATTCCCTCTTTGGGAACTCTTTTGGGATGCTTTCCAACATAGTTTTAACCCTCTAGATGTAGAAGTAGGAGAATTAACTGATTTTTCGAAAACCTGAAAACGTCAAAAAATCTAATACCCGGCCAAGCCAAAAATGGCTGATTTTCAGCCAAATTTTTTTTCCCACAAATCAAACACGCACTATATTCCTACTTTGGGAACTCTTTTGGGATGCTTTCCAACATAGTTTTAACCCTCTAGATGTAGAAGTAGGAGAATTAAGTGATTTTTCGCAAAACCTGAAAACGTCAAAAAATCTAATACCCGGCCAAGCCAAAAATGGCTGATTTTCAGCCAAAATTTTTTTTTCCACAAATCAAACACGCACTATATTCCCTCTTTGGGAACTCTTTTGGGATGCTTTCCAACATAGTTTTAACCCTCTAGATGTAGAAGTAGGAGAATTAACTGATTTTTCGAAAACCTGAAAACGTCAAAAAATCTAATACCAGGCCAAGCCAAAAATGGCTGATTTTTAGTCAAATTTTTTTTTCCACAAATCAAACACGCACTATATTCCCTCTTTGGGAACTCTTTTGGGATGCTTTCCAACATAGTTTTAACCCTCTAGATGTAGAAGTAGGAGAATTAAGTGATTTTTCAAAAACCTGAAAACGTCAAAAAATCTAATACCCGGCCAAGACAAAAATGGCTGATTTTCAGCCAAAATTTTTTTTTCCACAAATCAAACACGCACTATATTCCCTCTTTGGGAACTCTTTTGGGATGCTTTCCAACATAGTTTTAACCCTCTAGATGTAGAAGTAGGAGAATTAAGTGATTTTTCGCAAAACCTGAAAACGTCAAAAAATCTAATACCCGGCCAAGCCAAAAATGGCTGTATTTCAGCCAAAAAAATTTTTTTGCACAAATCAAACACGCACTATATTCCCTCTTTGGGAACTCTTTTGGGATGCTTTCCAACATAGTTTTAACCCTCTAGGTGTAGAAGTAGGAGAATTAACTGATTTTTCGAAAACCTGAAAACGTCAAAAAATCTAATACCCAGCCAAGCCAAAAATGGCTGATTTTCAGCCAAATTTTTTTTTCCACAAATCAAACACGCACTATATTCCCTCTTTGGGAACTCTTTTGGGATGCTTTCCAACATAGTTTTAACCCTCTAGATGTAGAAGTAGGAGAATTAAGTGATTTTTCGAAAACCTGAAAACGTCAAAAAATCTAATACCCGGCCAAGACAAAAATGGCTGATTTTCAGCCAAAATTTTTTTTTCCACAAATCAAACACGCACTATATTCCCTCTTTGGGAACTCTTTTGGGATGCTTTCCAACATAGTTTTAACCCTCTAGATGTAGAAGTAGGAGAATTAACTGATTTTTCGCAAAACCTGAAAACGTCAAAAAATCTAATACCCGGCCAAGCCAAAAATGGCTGTATTTCAGCCAAAAAATTTTTTTTGCACAAATCAAACACGCACTATATTCCCTCTTTGGGAACTCTTTTGGGATGCTTTCCAACATAGTTTTAACCCTCTAGATGTAGAAGTAGGAGAATTAACTGATTTTTCGCAAAACCTGAAAACGTCAAAAAATCTAATACCCGGCCAAGCCAAAAATGGCTGATTTTCAGTCAAAAATTTTTTTTCCACAAATCAAACACGCACTATATTCCCTCTTTGGGAACTCTTTTGGGATGCTTTCCAACATAGTTTTAACCCTCTAGATGTAGAAGTAGGAGAATTAACTGATTTTTCGAAAACCTGAAAACGTCAAAAAATCTAATACCCAGCCAAGCCAAAAATGGCTGATTTTCAGCCAAATTTTTTTTTCCACAAATCAAACACGCACTATATTCCCTCTTTGGGAACTCTTTTGGGATGCTTTCCAACATAGTTTTAACCCTCTAGATGTAGAAGTAGGAGAATTAAGTGATTTTTCGAAAACCTGAAAACGTCAAAAAATCTAATACCCGGCCAAGCCAAAAATGGCTGATTTTCAGCCAAAATTATTTTTTCCAAAAATCAAACACGCACTATATTCCCTCTTTGGGAACTCTTTTGGGATGCTTTCCAACATAGTTTTAACCCTCTAGATGTAGAAGTAGGAGAATTAAGTGATTTTTCGCAAAACCTGAAAACGTCAAAAAATCTAATACCCGGCCAAGCCAAAAATGGCTGATTTTCAGCCAAATTTTTTTTTTCCACAAATCAACCACGCACTATATTCCCTCTTTGGGAACTCTTTTGGGATGCTTTCCAACATAGTTTTAACCCTCTAGATGTAGAAGTAGGAGAATTAACTGATTTTTCGAAAACCTGAAAACGTCAAAAAATCTAATACCCGGCCAAGCCAAAAATGGCTGATTTTCAGCCAAAATTTTTTTTTCCACAAATCAAACACGCACTATATTCCCTCTTTGGGAACTCTTTTGGGATGCTTTCCAACATAGTTTTAACCCTCTAGATGTAGACGTAGGAGAATTAAGTGATTTTTCGCAAAACCTGAAAACGTCAAAAAATCTAATACCCGGCCAAGCCAAAAATGGCTGATTTTCAGCCAAAATTTTTTTTTCCACAAATCAAACACGCACTATATTCCCTCTTTGGGAACTCTTTTGGGATGCTTTCCAACATAGTTTTAACCCTCTAGATGTAGAAGTAGGAGAATTAACTGATTTTTCGAAAACCTGAAAACGTCAAAAAATCTAATACCCGGCCAAGCCAAAAATGGCTGATTTTCAGCCAAATTTTTTTTCCCACAAATCAAACACGCACTATATTCCTACTTTGGGAACACTTTTGGGATGCTTTCCAACATAGTTTTAACCCTCTAGATGTAGAAGTAGGAGAATTAAGTGATTTTTCGCAAAACCTGAAAACGTCAAAAAATCTAATACCCGGCCAAGCCAAAAATGGCTGATTTTCAGCCAAAATTTTTTTTTCCACAAATCAAACACGCACTATATTCCCTCTTTGGGAACTCTTTTGGGATGCTTTCCAACATAGTTTTAACCCTCTAGATGTAGAAGTAGGAGAATTAAGTGATTTTTCGAAAACCTGAAAACGTCAAAAAATCTAATACCCGGCCAAGACAAAAATGGCTGATTTTCAGCCAAATTTTTTTTCCCACAAATCAAACACGCACTATATTCCCTCTTTGGGAACTCTTTTGGGATGCTTTCCAACATAGTTTTAACCCTCTAGATGTAGAAGTAGGAGAATTAAGTGATTTTTCGAAAACCTGAAAACGTCAAAAAATCTAATACCCGGCCAAGCCAAAAATGGCTGATTTTCAGCCAAAATTTTTTTTTCCAAAAATCAAACACGCACTATATTCCCTCTTTGGGAACTCTTTTGGGATGCTTTCCAACATAGTTTTAACCCTCTAGATGTAGAAGTAGGAGAATTAAGTGATTTTTCGAAAACCTGAAAACGTCAAAAAATCTAATACCCGGCCAAGACAAAAATGGCTGATTTTCAGCCAAAAATTTTTTTTCCACAAATCAAACACGCACTATATTCCCTCTTTGGGAACTCTTTTGGGATGCTTTCCAACATAGTTTTAACCCTCTAGATGTAGAAGTAGGAGAATTAACTGATTTTTCGCAAAACCTGAAAACGTCAAAAAATCTAATACCCGGCCAAGCCAAAAATGGCTGATTTTCAGTCAAAATTTTTTTTTCCACAAATCAAACACGCACTATATTCCCTCTTTGGGAACTCTTTTGGGATGCTTTCCAACATAGTTTTAACCCTCTAGATGTAGAAGTAGGAGAATTAACTGATTTTTCGAAAACCTGAAAACGTCAAAAAATCTAATACCCAGCCAAGCCAAAAATGGCTGATTTTCAGCCAAATTTTTTTTTCCACAAATCAAACACGCACTATATTCCCTCTTTGGGAACTCTTTTGGGATGCTTTCCAACATAGTTTTAACCCTCTAGATGTAGAAGTAGGAGAATTAAGTGATTTTTCGAAAACCTGAAAACATCAAAAAATCTAATACCCGGCCAAGCCAAAAATGGCTGATTTTCAGCCAAAATTATTTTTTCCAAAAATCAAACACGCACTATATTCCCTCTTTGGGAACTCTTTTGGGATGCTTTCCAACATAGTTTTAACCCTCTAGATGTAGAAGTAGGAGAATTAAGTGATTTTTTGAAAACCTGAAAACGTCAAAAAATCTAATACCCGGCCAAGACAAAAATGGCTGATTTTCAGCCAAAAAATTTTTTCCCACAAATCAAACACGCACTATATTCCCTCTTTGGGAACTCTTTTGGGATGCTTTCCAACATAGTTTTAACCCTCTAGATGTAGAAGTAGGAGAATTAACTGATTTTTCGAAAACCTGAAAACGTCAAAAAATCTAATACCCGGCCAAGCCAAAAATGGCTGATTTTCAGCCAAATTTTTTTTCCCACAAATCAAACACGCACTATATTCCTACTTTGGGAACTCTTTTGGGATGCTTTCCAACATAGTTTTAACCCTCTAGATGTAGAAGTAGGAGAATTAAGTGATTTTTCGAAAAACCTGAAAATGTCAAAAAATCTAATACCCGGCCAAGCCAAAAATGGCTGATTTTCAGCCAAAATTTTTTTTTCCACAAATCAAACACGCACTATATTCCCTCTTTGGGAACTCTTTTGGGATGCTTTCCAACATAGTTTTAACCCTCTAGATGTAGAAGTAGGAGAATTAAGTGATTTTTCGAAAACCTGAAAACGTCAAAAAATCTAATACCCGGCCAAGCCAAAAATGGCTGATTTTCAGCCAAAATTTTTTTTTCCAAAAATCAAACACGCACTATATTCCCTCTTTGGGAACTCTTTTGGGATGCTTTCCAACATAGTTTTAACCCTCTAGATGTAGAAGTAGGAGAATTAAGTGATTTTTCAAAAACCTGAAAACGTCAAAAAATCTAATACCCGGCCAAGCCAAAAATGGCTGATTTTCAGCCAAAAATTTTTTTTCCACAAATCAAACACGCACTATATTCCCTCTTTGGGAACTCTTTTGGGATGCTTTCCAACATAGTTTTAACCCTCTGGATGTAGAAGTAGGAGAATTAAGTGATTTTTCGCAAAACCTGAAAACGTCAAAAAATCTAATACCCGGCCAAGCCAAAAATGGCTGATTTTCAGCCAAAATTTTTTTTTCCACAAATCAAACACGCACTATATTCCCTCTTTGGGAACTCTTTTGGGATGCTTTCCAACATAGTTTTAACCCTCTAGATGTAGAAGTAGGAGAATTAACTGATTTTTCGAAAACCTGAAAACGTCAAAAAATCTAATACCCGGCCAAGCCAAAAATGGCTGATTTTCAGCCAAATTTTTTTTCCCACAAATCAAACACGCACTATATTCCTACTTTGGGAACTCTTTTGGGATGCTTTTCAACATAGTTTTAACCCTCTAGATGTAGAAGTAGGAGAATTAAGTGATTTTTCGCAAAACCTGAAAACGTCAAAAAATCTAATACCCGGCCAAGCCAAAAATGGCTGATTTTCAGCCAAAAATTTTTTTTCCACAAATCAAACACGCACTATATTCCCTCTTTGGGAACTCTTTTGGGATGCTTTCCAACATAGTTTTAACCCTCTAGATGTAGAAGTAGGAGAATTAACTGATTTTTCGAAAACCTGAAAACGTCAAAAAATCTAATACCAGGCCAAGCCAAAAATGGCTGATTTTTAGTCAAATTTTTTTTTCCACAAATCAAACACGCACTATATTCCCTCTTTGGGAACTCTTTTGGGATGCTTTCCAACATAGTTTTAACCCTCTAGATGTAGAAGTAGGAGAATTAAGTGATTTTTCAAAAACCTGAAAACGTCAAAAAATCTAATACCCGGCCAAGACAAAAATGGCTGATTTTCAGCCAAAATTTTTTTTTCCACAAATCAAACACGCACTATATTCCCTCTTTGGGAACTCTTTTGGGATGCTTTCCAACATAGTTTTAACCCTCTAGATGTAGAAGTAGGAGAATTAAGTGATTTTTCGCAAAACCTGAAAACGTCAAAAAATCTAATACCCGGCCAAGCCAAAAATGGCTGTATTTCAGCCAAAAAAATTTTTTTGCACAAATCAAACACGCACTATATTCCCTCTTTGGGAACTCTTTTGGGATGCTTTCCAACATAGTTTTAACCCTCTAGGTGTAGAAGTAGGAGAATTAACTGATTTTTCGAAAACCTGAAAACGTCAAAAAATCTAATACCCAGCCAAGCCAAAAATGGCTGATTTTCAGCCAAAGTTTTTTTTTCCACAAATCAAACACGCACTATATTCCCTCTTTGGGAACTCTTTTGGGATGCTTTCCAACATAGTTTTAACCCTCTAGATGTAGAAGTAGGAGAATTAAGTGATTTTTCGAAAACCTGAAAACGTCAAAAAATCTAATACCCGGCCAAGACAAAAATGGCTGATTTTCAGCCAAAATTTTTTTTTCCACAAATCAAACACGCACTATATTCCCTCTTTGGGAACTCTTTTGGGATGCTTTCCAACATAGTTTTAACCCTCTAGATGTAGAAGTAGGAGAATTAACTGATTTTTCGCAAAACCTGAAAACGTCAAAAAATCTAATACCCGGCCAAGCCAAAAATGGCTGTATTTCAGCCAAAAAATTTTTTTTGCACAAATCAAACACGCACTATATTCCCTCTTTGGGAACTCTTTTGGGATGCTTTCCAACATAGTTTTAACCCTCTAGATGTAGAAGTAGGAGAATTAACTGATTTTTCGCAAAACCTGAAAACGTCAAAAAATCTAATACCCGGCCAAGCCAAAAATGGCTGATTTTCAGTCAAAATTTTTTTTTCCACAAATCAAACACGCACTATATTCCCTCTTTGGGAACTCTTTTGGGATGCTTTCCAACATAGTTTTAACCCTCTAGATGTAGAAGTAGGAGAATTAACTGATTTTTCGAAAACCTGAAAACGTCAAAAAATCTAATACCCAGCCAAGCCAAAAATGGCTGATTTTCAGCCAAATTTTTTTTTCCACAAATCAAACACGCACTATATTCCCTCTTTGGGAACTCTTTTGGGATGCTTTCCAACATAGTTTTAACCCTCTAGATGTAGAAGTAGGAGAATTAAGTGATTTTTCGAAAACCTGAAAACGTCAAAAAATCTAATACCCGGCCAAGCCAAAAATGGCTGATTTTCAGCCAAAATTATTTTTTCCAAAAATCAAACACGCACTATATTCCCTCTTTGGGAACTCTTTTGGGATGCTTTCCAACATAGTTTTAACCCTCTAGATGTAGAAGTAGGAGAATTAAGTGATTTTTCGCAAAACCTGAAAACGTCAAAAAATCTAATACCCGGCCAAGCCAAAAATGGCTGATTTTCAGCCAAATTTTTTTTTTCCACAAATCAACCACGCACTATATTCCCTCTTTGGGAACTCTTTTGGGATGCTTTCCAACATAGTTTTAACCCTCTAGATGTAGAAGTAGGAGAATTAACTGATTTTTCGAAAACCTGAAAACGTCAAAAAATCTAATACCCGGCCAAGCCAAAAATGGCTGATTTTCAGCCAAAATTTTTTTTTCCACAAATCAAACACGCACTATATTCCCTCTTTGGGAACTCTTTTGGGATGCTTTCCAACATAGTTTTAACCCTCTAGATGTAGAAGTAGGAGAATTAAGTGATTTTTCGCAAAACCTGAAAACGTCAAAAAATCTAATACCCGGCCAAGCCAAAAATGGCTGATTTTCAGCCAAAATTTTTTTTTCCACAAATCAAACACGCACTATATTCCCTCTTTGGGAACTCTTTTGGGATGCTTTCCAACATAGTTTTAACCCTCTAGATGTAGAAGTAGGAGAATTAACTGATTTTTCGAAAACCTGAAAACGTCAAAAAATCTAATACCCGGCCAAGCCAAAAATGGCTGATTTTCAGCCAAATTTTTTTTCCCACAAATCAAACGCACTATATTCCTACTTTGGGAACACTTTTGGGATGCTTTCCAACATAGTTTTAACCCTCTAGATGTAGAAGTAGGAGAATTAAGTGATTTTTCGCAAAACCTGAAAACGTCAAAAAATCTAATACCCGGCCAAGCCAAAAATGGCTGATTTTCAGCCAAAATTTTTTTTTCCACAAATCAAACACGCACTATATTCCCTCTTTGGGAACTCTTTTGGGATGCTTTCCAACATAGTTTTAACCCTCTAGATGTAGAAGTAGGAGAATTAAGTGATTTTTCGAAAACCTGAAAACGTCAAAAAATCTAATACCCGGCCAAGACAAAAATGGCTGATTTTCAGCCAAATTTTTTTTCCCACAAATCAAACACGCACTATATTCCCTCTTTGGGAACTCTTTTGGGATGCTTTCCAACATAGTTTTAACCCTCTAGATGTAGAAGTAGGAGAATTAAGTGATTTTTCGAAAACCTGAAAACGTCAAAAAATCTAATACCCGGCCAAGCCAAAAATGGCTGATTTTCAGCCAAAATTTTTTTTTCCAAAAATCAAACACGCACTATATTCCCTCTTTGGGAACTCTTTTGGGATGCTTTCCAACATAGTTTTAACCCTCTAGATGTAGAAGTAGGAGAATTAAGTGATTTTTCGAAAACCTGAAAACGTCAAAAAATCTAATACCCGGCCAAGACAAAAATGGCTGATTTTCAGCCAAAAATTTTTTTTCCACAAATCAAACACGCACTATATTCCCTCTTTGGGAACTCTTTTGGGATGCTTTCCAACATAGTTTTAACCCTCTAGATGTAAAAGTAGGAGAATTAACTGATTTTTCGCAAAACCTGAAAACGTCAAAAAATCTAATACCCGGCCAAGCCAAAAATGGCTGTATTTCAGCCAAAAAAATTTTTTTGCACAAATCAAACACGCACTATATTCCCTCTTTGGGAACTCTTTTGGGATGCTTTCCAACATAGTTTTAACCCTCTAGATGTAGAAGTAGGAGAATTAACTGATTTTTCGCAAAACCTGAAAACGTCAAAAAATCTAATACCCGGCCAAGCCAAAAATGGCTGATTTTCAGTCAAAATTTTTTTTTCCACAAATCAAACACGCACTATATTCCCTCTTTGGGAACTCTTTTGGGATGCTTTCCAACATAGTTTTAACCCTCTAGATGTAGAAGTAGGAGAATTAACTGATTTTTCGAAAACCTGAAAACGTCAAAAAATCTAATACCCAGCCAAGCCAAAAATGGCTGATTTTCAGCCAAATTTTTTTTTCCACAAATCAAACACGCACTATATTCCCTCTTTGGGAACTCTTTTGGGATGCTTTCCAACATAGTTTTAACCCTCTAGATGTAGAAGTAGGAGAATTAAGTGATTTTTCGAAAACCTGAAAACGTCAAAAAATCTAATACCCGGCCAAGCCAAAAATGGCTGATTTTCAGCCAAAATTATTTTTTCCAAAAATCAAACACGCACTATATTCCCTCTTTGGGAACTCTTTTGGGATGCTTTCCAACATAGTTTTAACCCTCTAGATGTAGAAGTAGGAGAATTAAGTGATTTTTTGAAAACCTGAAAACGTCAAAAAATCTAATACCCGGCCAAGACAAAAATGGCTGATTTTCAGCCAAAAAATTTTTTCCCACAAATCAAACACGCACTATATTCCCTCTTTGGGAACTCTTTTGGGATGCTTTCCAACATAGTTTTAACCCTCTAGATGTAGAAGTAGGAGAATTAAGTGATTTTTCGCAAAACCTGAAAACGTCAAAAAATCTAATACCCGGCTAAGCCAAAAATGGCTGTATTCAGCCAAAAAATTTTTTTTGCACAAATCAAACACGCACTATATTCCCTCTTTGGGAACTCTTTTGGGATGCTTTCCAACATAGTTTTAACCCTCTAGATGTAGAAGTAGGAGAATTAAGTGATTTTTCGCAAAACCTGAAAACGTCAAAAAATCTAATACCCGGCCAAGCCAAAAATGGCTGATTTTCAGCCAAATTTTTTTTTTCCACAAATCAAACACGCACTATATTCCCTCTTTGGGAACTCTTTTGGGATGCTTTCCAACATAGTTTTAACCCTCTAGATGTAGAAGTAGGAGAATTAAGTGATTTTTCGCAAAACCTGAAAACGTCAAAAAATCTAATACCCGGCCAAGCCAAAAATGGCTGATTTTCAGTCAAAATTTTTTTTTCCACAAATCAAACACGCACTATATTCCCTCTTTGGGAACTCTTTTGGGATGCTTTCCAACATAGTTTTAACCCTCTAGATGTAGAAGTAGGAGAATTAACTGATGTTTCAAAAACCTGAAAACGTCAAAAAATCTAATACCCGGCCAAGCCAAAAATGGCTGATTTTCAGCCAAATTTTTTTTCCCACAAATCAAACACACACTATATTCCTACTTTGGGAACTCTTTTGGGATGCTTTCCAACATAGTTTTAACCCTCTAGATGTAGAAGTAGGAGAATTAACTGATTTTTCGAAAACCTGAAAACGTCAAAAAATCTAATACCCAGCCAAGCCAAAAATGGCTGATTTTCAGCCAAATTTTTTTTTCCACAAATCAAACACGCACTATATTCCCTCTTTGGGAACTCTTTTGGGATGCTTTCCAACATAGTTTTAACCCTCTAGATGTAGAAGTAGGAGAATTAAGTGATTTTTCGAAAACCTGAAAACGTCAAAAAATCTAATACCCGGCCAAGCCAAAAATGGCTGATTTTCAGCCAAAATTATTTTTTCCAAAAATCAAACACGCACTATATTCCCTCTTTGGGAACTCTTTTGGGATGCTTTCCAACATAGTTTTAACCCTCTAGATGTAGAAGTAGGAGAATTAAGTGATTTTTTGAAAACCTGAAAACGTCAAAAAATCTAATACCCGGCCAAGACAAAAATGGCTGATTTTCAGCCAAAAATTTTTTTCCCACAAATCAAACACGCACTATATTCCCTCTTTGGGAACTCTTTTGGGATGCTTTCCAACATAGTTTTAACCCTCTAGATGTAGAAGTAGGAGAATTAAGTGATTTTTCGCAAAACCTGAAAACGTCAAAAAATCTAATACCCGGCTAAGCCAAAAATGGCTGTATTCAGCCAAAAAATTTTTTTTGCACAAATCAAACACGCACTATATTCCCTCTTTGGGAACTCTTTTGGGATGCTTTCCAACATAGTTTTAACCCTCTAGATGTAGAAGTAGGAGAATTAAGTGATTTTTCGCAAAACCTGAAAACGTCAAAAAATCTAATACCCGGCCAAGCCAAAAATGGCTGATTTTCAGCCAAATTTTTTTTTTCCACAAATCAAACACGCACTATATTCCCTCTTTGGGAACTCTTTTGGGATGCTTTCCAACATAGTTTTAACCCTCTAGATGTAGAAGTAGGAGAATTAAGTGATTTTTCGCAAAACCTGAAAACGTCAAAAAATCTAATACCCGGCCAAGCCAAAAATGGCTGATTTTCAGTCAAAATTTTTTTTTCCACAAATCAAACACGCACTATATTCCCTCTTTGGGAACTCTTTTGGGATGCTTTCCAACATAGTTTTAACCCTCTAGATGTAGAAGTAGGAGAATTAACTGATGTTTCAAAAACCTGAAAACGTCAAAAAATCTAATACCCGGCCAAGCCAAAAATGGCTGATTTTCAGCCAAATTTTTTTTCCCACAAATCAAACACACACTATATTCCTACTTTGGGAACTCTTTTGGGATGCTTTCCAACATAGTTTTAACCCTCTAGATGTAGAAGTAGGAGAATTAAGTGATTTTTCGCAAAACCTGAAAACGTCAAAAAATCTAATACCCGGCCAAGCCAAAAATGGCTGATTTTCAGCCAAAATTTTTTTTTCCACAAATCAAACACGCACTATATTCCCTCTTTGGGAACTCTTTTGGGATGCTTTCCAACATAGTTTTAACCCTCTAGATGTAGAAGTAGGAGAATTAACTGATTTTTCGAAAACCTGAAAACGTCAAAAAATCTAATACCCGGCCAAGCCAAAAATGGCTGATTTTCAGTCAAATTTTTTTTCCCACAAATCAAACACGCACTATATTCCCTCTTTGGGAACTCTTTTGGGATGCTTTCCAACATAGTTTTAACCCTCTAGATGTAGAAGTAGGAGAATTAAGTGATTTTTCGAAAACCTGAAAACGTCAAAAAATCTAATACCCGGCCAAGCCAAAAATGGCTGATTTTCAGCCAAAATTTTTTTTTCCAAAAATCAAACACGCACTATATTCCCTCTTTGGGAACTCTTTTGGGATGCTTTCCAACATAGTTTTAACCCTCTAGATGTAGAAGTAGGAGAATTAAGTGATTTTTCGAAAACCTGAAAACGTCAAAAAATCTAATACCCGGCCAAGACAAAAATGGCTGATTTTCAGCCAAATTTTTTTTCCCACAAATCAAACACGCACTATATTCCCTCTTTGGGAACTCTTTTGGGATGCTTTCCAACATAGTTTTAACCCTCTAGATGTAGAAGTAGGAGAATTAAGTGATTTTTCGAAAACCTGAAAACGTCAAAAAATCTAATACCTGGCCAAGCCAAAAATGGCTGATTTTCAGCCAAATTTTTTTTTTCCAAAAATCAAACACGCACTATATTCCCTCTTTGGGAACTCTTTTGGGATGCTTTCCAACATAGTTTTAACCCTCTAGATGTAAAAGTAGGAGAATTAACTGATTTTTCGCAAAACCTGAAAACGTCAAAAAATCTAATACCCGGCCAAGCCAAAAATGGCTGTATTTCAGCCAAAAAAATTTTTTTGCACAAATCAAACACGCACTATATTCCCTCTTTGGGAACTCTTTTGGGATGCTTTCCAACATAGTTTTAACCCTCTAGATGTAGAAGTAGGAGAATTAACTGATTTTTCGCAAAACCTGAAAACGTCAAAAAATCTAATACCCGGCCAAGCCAAAAATGGCTGATTTTCAGTCAAAATTTTTTTTTCCACAAATCAAACACGCACTATATTCCCTCTTTGGGAACTCTTTTGGGATGCTTTCCAACATAGTTTTAACCCTCTAGATGTAGAAGTAGGAGAATTAACTGATTTTTCGAAAACCTGAAAACGTCAAAAAATCTAATACCCAGCCAAGCCAAAAATGGCTGATTTTCAGCCAAATTTTTTTTTCCACAAATCAAACACGCACTATATTCCCTCTTTGGGAACTCTTTTGGGATGCTTTCCAACATAGTTTTAACCCTCTAGATGTAGAAGTAGGAGAATTAAGTGATTTTTCGAAAACCTGAAAACGTCAAAAAATCTAATACCCGGCCAAGCCAAAAATGGCTGATTTTCAGCCAAAATTATTTTTTCCAAAAATCAAACACGCACTATATTCCCTCTTTGGGAACTCTTTTGGGATGCTTTCCAACATAGTTTTAACCCTCTAGATGTAGAAGTAGGAGAATTAAGTGATTTTTCGAAAACCTGAAAACGTCAAAAAATCTAATACCCGGCCAAGACAAAAATGGCTGATTTTCAGCCAAAAATTTTTTTCCCACAAATCAAACACGCACTATATTCCCTCTTTGGGAACTCTTTTGGGATGCTTTCCAACATAGTTTTAACCCTCTAGATGTAGAAGTAGGAGAATTAAGTGATTTTTCGCAAAACCTGAAAACGTCAAAAAATCTAATACCCGGCTAAGCCAAAAATGGCTGTATTCAGCCAAAAAATTTTTTTTGCACAAATCAAACACGCACTATATTCCCTCTTTGGGAACTCTTTTGGGATGCTTTCCAACATAGTTTTAACCCTCTAGATGTAGAAGTAGGAGAATTAAGTGATTTTTCGCAAAACCTGAAAACGTCAAAAAATCTAATACCCGGCCAAGCCAAAAATGGCTGATTTTCAGCCAAATTTTTTTTTTCCACAAATCAAACACGCACTATATTCCCTCTTTGGGAACTCTTTTGGGATGCTTTCCAACATAGTTTTAACCCTCTAGATGTAGAAGTAGGAGAATTAAGTGATTTTTCGCAAAACCTGAAAACGTCAAAAAATCTAATACCCGGCCAAGCCAAAAATGGCTGATTTTCAGTCAAAATTTTTTTTTCCACAAATCAAACACGCACTATATTCCCTCTTTGGGAACTCTTTTGGGATGCTTTCCAACATAGTTTTAACCCTCTAGATGTAGAAGTAGGAGAATTAACTGATGTTTCGAAAACCTGAAAACGTCAAAAAATCTAATACCCGGCCAAGCCAAAAATGGCTGATTTTCAGCCAAATTTTTTTTCCCACAAATCAAACACGCACTATATTCCTACTTTGGGAACTCTTTTGGGATGCTTTCCAACATAGTTTTAACCCTCTAGATGTAGAAGTAGGAGAATTAAGTGATTTTTCGCAAAACCTGAAAACGTCAAAAAATCTAATACCCGGCCAAGCCAAAAATGGCTGATTTTCAGCCAAAAATTTTTTTTCCACAAATCAAACACGCACTATATTCCCTCTTTGGGAACTCTTTTGGGATGCTTTCCAACATAGTTTTAACCCTCTAGATGTAGAAGTAGGAGAATTAACTGATTTTTCGAAAACCTGAAAACGTCAAAAAATCTAATACCCGGCCAAGCCAAAAATGGCTGATTTTCAGTCAAATTTTTTTTCCCACAAATCAAACACGCACTATATTCCCTCTTTGGGAACTCTTTTGGGATGCTTTCCAACATAGTTTTAACCCTCTAGATGTAGAAGTAGGAGAATTAAGTGATTTTTCGAAAACCTGAAAACGTCAAAAAATCTAATACCCGGCCAAGACAAAAATGGCTGATTTTCAGCCAAAATTTTTTTTTCCACAAATCAAACACGCACTATATTCCCTCTTTGGGAACTCTTTTGGGATGCTTTCCAACATAGTTTTAACCCTCTAGATGTAGAAGTAGGAGAATTAAGTGATTTTTTGAAAACCTGAAAACGTCAAAAAATCTAATACCCGGCCAAGCCAAAAATGGCTGATTTTCAGCCAAAATTATTTTTTCCAAAAATCAAACACGCACTATATTCCCTCTTTGGGAACTCTTTTGGGATGCTTTCCAACATAGTTTTAACCCTCTAGATGTAGAAGTAGGAGAATTAAGTGATTTTTCGAAAACCTGAAAACGTCAAAAAATCTAATACCCGGCCAAGACAAAAATGGCTGATTTTCAGCCAAAAAATTTTTTCCCACAAATCAAACACGCACTATATTCCCTCTTTGGGAACTCTTTTGGGATGCTTTCCAACATAGTTTTAACCCTCTAGATGTAGAAGTAGGAGAATTAAGTGATTTTTCGCAAAACCTGAAAACGTCAAAAAATCTAATACCCGGCTAAGCCAAAAATGGCTGTATTCAGCCAAAAATTTTTTTTTGCACAAATCAAACACGCACTATATTCCCTCTTTGGGAACTCTTTTGGGATGCTTTCCAACATAGTTTTAACCCTCTAGATGTAGAAGTAGGAGAATTAAGTGATTTTTCGCAAAACCTGAAAACGTCAAAAAATCTAATACCCGGCCAAGCCAAAAATGGCTGATTTTCAGCCAAATTTTTTTTTTCCACAAATCAAACACGCACTATATTCCCTCTTTGGGAACTCTTTTGGGATGCTTTCCAACATAGTTTTAACCCTCTAGATGTAGAAGTAGGAGAATTAAGTGATTTTTCGCAAAACCTGAAAACGTCAAAAAATCTAATACCCGGCCAAGCCAAAAATGGCTGATTTTCAGTCAAAATTTTTTTTTCCACAAATCAAACACGCACTATATTCCCTCTTTGGGAACTCTTTTGGGATGCTTTCCAACATAGTTTTAACCCTCTAGATGTAGAAGTAGGAGAATTAACTGATGTTTCGAAAAAATGAAAACGTCAAAAAATCTAATACCCGGCCAAGCCAAAAATGGCTGATTTTCAGCCAAATTTTTTTTCCCACAAATCAAACACGCACTATATTCCTACTTTGGGAACTCTTTTGGGATGCTTTCCAACATAGTTTTAACCCTCTAGATGTAGAAGTAGGAGAATTAAGTGATTTTTCGCAAAACCTGAAAACGTCAAAAAATCTAATACCCGGCCAAGCCAAAAATGGCTGATTTTCAGCCAAAATTTTTTTTTCCACAAATCAAACACGCACTATATTCCCTCTTTGGGAACTCTTTTGGGATGCTTTCCAACATAGTTTTAACCCTCTAGATGTAGAAGTAGGAGAATTAACTGATTTTTCGAAAACCTGAAAACGTCAAAAAATCTAATACCCGGCCAAGCCAAAAATGGCTGATTTTCAGTCAAATTTTTTTTCCCACAAATCAAACACGCACTATATTCCCTCTTTGGGAACTCTTTTGGGATGCTTTCCAACATAGTTTTAACCCTCTAGATGTAGAAGTAGGAGAATTAAGTGATTTTTCGAAAACCTGAAAACGTCAAAAAATCTAATACCCGGCCAAGCCAAAAATGGCTGATTTTCAGCCAAAATTTTTTTTTCCAAAAATCAAACACGCACTATATTCCCTCTTTGGGAACTCTTTTGGGATGCTTTCCAACATAGTTTTAACCCTCTAGATGTAGAAGTAGGAGAATTAAGTGATTTTTTGAAAACCTGAAAACGTCAAAAAATCTAATACCCGGCCAAGACAAAAATGGCTGATTTTCAGCCAAAATTTTTTTTTCCACAAATCAAACACGCACTATATTCCCTCTTTGGGAACTCTTTTGGGATGCTTTCCAACATAGTTTTAACCCTCTAGATGTAGAAGTAGGAGAATTAAGTGATTTTTCGCAAAACCTGAAAACGTCAAAAAATCTAATACCCGGCCAAGCCAAAAATGGCTGTATTTCAGCCAAAAAATTTTTTTTGCACAAATCAAACACGCACTATATTCCCTCTTTGGGAACTCTTTTGGGATGCTTTCCAACATAGTTTTAACCCTCTAGATGTAGAAGTAGGAGAATTAACTGATTTTTCGCAAAACCTGAAAACGTCAAAAAATCTAATACCCGGCCAAGCCAAAAATGGTTGATTTTCAGTCAAAAAATTTTTTTCCACAAATCAAACACGCACTATATTCCCTCTTTGGGAACTCTTTTGGGATGCTTTCCAACATAGTTTTAACCCTCTAGATGTAGAAGTAGGAGAATTAACTGATTTTTCGCAAAACCTGAAAACGTCAAAAAATCTAATACCCGGCCAAGCCAAAAATGGCTGATTTTCAGTCAAAAATTTTTTTTCCACAAATCAAACACGCACTATATTCCCTCTTTGGGAACTCTTTTGGGATGCTTTCCAACATAGTTTTAACCCTCTAGATGTAGAAGTAGGAGAATTAACTGATTTCTCGAAAACCTGAAAACGTCAAAAAATCTAATACCCAGCCAAGCCAAAAATGGCTGATTTTCAGCCAAATTTTTTTTTCCACAAATCAAACACGCACTATATTCCCTCTTTGGGAACTCTTTTGGGATGCTTTCCAACATAGTTTTAACCCTCTAGATGTAGAAGTAGGAGAATTAAGTGATTTTTCGCAAAACCTGAAAACGTCAAAAAATCTAATACCCGGCCAAGCCAAAAATGGCTGATTTTCAGCCAAATTTTTTTTTTTCCACAAATCAAACACGCACTATATTCCCTCTTTGGGAACTCTTTTGGGATGCTTTCCAACATAGTTTTAACCCTCTAGATGTAGAAGTAGGAGAATTAAGTGATTTTTCGAAAACCTGAAAACGTCAAAAAATCTAATACCCGGCCAAGACAAAAATGGCTGATTTTCAGCCAAAATTTTTTTTTCCACAAATCAAACACGCACTATATTCCCTCTTTGGGAACTCTTTTGGGATGCTTTCCAACATAGTTTTAACCCTCTAGATGTAGAAGTAGGAGAATTAAGTGATTTTTCGCAAAACCTGAAAACGTCAAAAAATCTAATACCCGGCCAAGCCAAAAATGGCTGTATTTCAGCCAAAAAAAATTTTTTGCACAAATCAAACACGCACTATATTCCCTCTTTGGGAACTCTTTTGGGATGCTTTCCAACATAGTTTTAACCCTCTAGATGTAGAAGTAGGAGAATTAACTGATTTTTCGCAAAACCTGAAAACGTCAAAAAATCTAATACCCGGCCAAGCCAAAAATGGCTGATTTTCAGTCAAAATTTTTTTTTCCACAAATCAAACACGCACTATATTCCCTCTTTGGGAACTCTTTTGGGATGCTTTCCAACATAGTTTTAACCCTCTAGATGTAGAAGTAGGAGAATTAACTGATTTTTCGAAAACCTGAAAACGTCAAAAAATCTAATACCCAGCCAAGCCAAAAATGGCTGATTTTCAGCCAAATTTTTTTTTCCACAAATCAAACACGCACTATATTCCCTCTTTGGGAACTCTTTTGGGATGCTTTCCAACATAGTTTTAACCCTCTAGATGTAGAAGTAGGAGAATTAAGTGATTTTTCGAAAACCTGAAAACGTCAAAAAATCTAATACCCGGCCAAGCCAAAAATGGCTGATTTTCAGCCAAAATTATTTTTTCCAAAAATCAAACACGCACTATATTCCCTCTTTGGGAACTCTTTTGGGATGCTTTCCAACATAGTTTTAACCCTCTAGATGTAGAAGTAGGAGAATTAAGTGATTTTTCGAAAACCTGAAAACGTCAAAAAATCTAATACCCGGCCAAGACAAAAATGGCTGATTTTCAGCCAAAAATTTTTTTTTCCACAAATCAAACACGCACTATATTCCCTCTTTGGGAACTCTTTTGGGATGCTTTCCAACATAGTTTTAACCCTCTAGATGTAGAAGTAGGAGAATTAAGTGATTTTTCGCAAAACCTGAAAACGTCAAAAAATCTAATACCCGGCTAAGCCAAAAATGGCTGTATTCAGCCAAAAAATTTTTTTTCCACAAATCAAACACGCACTATATTCCCTCTTTGGGAACTCTTTTGGGATGCTTTCCAACATAGTTTTAACCCTCTAGATGTAGAAGTAGGAGAATTAAGTGATTTTTCGCAAAACCTGAAAACGTCAAAAAATCTAATACCCGGCCAAGCCAAAAATGGCTGATTTTCAGCCAAATTTTTTTTTTCCACAAATCAAACACGCACTATATTCCCTCTTTGGGAACTCTTTTGGGATGCTTTCCAACATAGTTTTAACCCTCTAGATGTAGAAGTAGGAGAATTAAGTGATTTTTCGCAAAACCTGAAAACGTCAAAAAATCTAATACCCGGCCAAGCCAAAAATGGCTGATTTTCAGCCAAATTTTTTTTTCCACAAATCAAACACACACTATATTCCCTCTTTGGGAACTCTTTTGGGATGCTTTCCAACATAGTTTTAACCCTCTAGATGTAGAAGTGGGAGAATTAACTGATTTTTCGAAAACCTGAAAACGTCAAAAAATCTAATACCCGGCCAAGCCAAAAATGGCTGATTTTCAGCCAAATTTTTTTTCCCACAAATCAAACACGCACTATATTCCTACTTTGGGAACTCTTTTGGGATGCTTTCCAACATAGTTTTAACCCTCTAGATGTAGAAGTAGGAGAATTAAGTGATTTTTCGCAAAACCTGAAAACGTCAAAAAATCTAATACCCGGCCAAGCCAAAAATGGCTGATTTTCAGCCAAAATTTTTTTTTCCACAAATCAAACACGCACTATATTCCCTCTTTGGGAACTCTTTTGGGATGCTTTCCAACATAGTTTTAACCCTCTAGATGTAGAAGTAGGAGAATTAACTGATTTTTCGAAAACCTGAAAACGTCAAAAAATCTAATACCCGGCCAAGCCAAAAATGGCTGATTTTCAGTCAAATTTTTTTTCCCACAAATCAAACACGCACTATATTCCCTCTTTGGGAACTCTTTTGGGATGCTTTCCAACATAGTTTTAACCCTCTAGATGTAGAAGTAGGAGAATTAAGTGATTTTTCGAAAACCTGAAAACGTCAAAAAATCTAATACCCGGCCAAGCCAAAAATGGCTGATTTTCAGCCAAATTTTTTTTCCCACAAATCAAACACGCACTATATTCCCTCTTTGGGAACTCTTTTGGGATGCTTTCCAACATAGTTTTAACCCTCTAGATGTAGAAGTAGGAGAATTAAGTGATTTTTCGAAAACCTGAAAACGTCAAAAAATCTAATACCCGGCCAAGCCAAAAATGGCTGATTTTCAGCCAAATTTTTTTTTTCCACAAATCAAACACGCACTATATTCCCTCTTTGGGAACTCTTTTGGGATGCTTTCCAACATAGTTTTAACCCTCTAGATGTAGAAGTAGGAGAATTAAGTGATTTTTCGCAAAACCTGAAAACGTCAAAAAATCTAATACCCGGCCAAGCCAAAAATGGCTGATTTTCAGTCAAAATTTTTTTTTCCACAAATCAAACACGCACTATATTCCCTCTTTGGGAACTCTTTTGGGATGCTTTCCAACATAGTTTTAACCCTCTAGATGTAGAAGTAGGAGAATTAACTGATGTTTCGAAAACCTGAAAACGTCAAAAAATCTAATACCCGGCCAAGCCAAAAATGGCTGATTTTCAGCCAAATTTTTTTTTTCCACAAATCAAACACGCACTATATTCCCTCTTTGGGAACTCTTTTGGGATGCTTTCCAACATAGTTTTAACCCTCTAGATGTAGAAGTAGGAGAATTAAGTGATTTTTCGCAAAACCTGAAAACGTCAAAAAATCTAATACCCGGCCAAGCCAAAAATGGCTGATTTTCAGTCAAAATTTTTTTTTCCACAAATCAAACACGCACTATATTCCCTCTTTGGGAACTCTTTTGGGATGCTTTCCAACATAGTTTTAACCCTCTAGATGTAGAAGTAGGAGAATTAACTGATGTTTCAAAAACCTGAAAACGTCAAAAAATCTAATACCCGGCCAAGCCAAAAATGGCTGATTTTCAGCCAAATTTTTTTTCCCACAAATCAAACACACACTATATTCCTACTTTGGGAACTCTTTTGGGATGCTTTCCAACATAGTTTTAACCCTCTAGATGTAGAAGTAGGAGAATTAAGTGATTTTTCGCAAAACCTGAAAACGTCAAAAAATCTAATACCCGGCCAAGCCAAAAATGGCTGATTTTCAGCCAAAATTTTTTTTTCCACAAATCAAACACGCACTATATTCCCTCTTTGGGAACTCTTTTGGGATGCTTTCCAACATAGTTTTAACCCTCTAGATGTAGAAGTAGGAGAATTAACTGATTTTTCGAAAACCTGAAAACGTCAAAAAATCTAATACCCGGCCAAGCCAAAAATGGCTGATTTTCAGTCAAATTTTTTTTCCCACAAATCAAACACGCACTATATTCCCTCTTTGGGAACTCTTTTGGGATGCTTTCCAACATAGTTTTAACCCTCTAGATGTAGAAGTAGGAGAATTAAGTGATTTTTCGAAAACCTGAAAACGTCAAAAAATCTAATACCCGGCCAAGCCAAAAATGGCTGATTTTCAGCCAAAATTTTTTTTTCCAAAAATCAAACACGCACTATATTCCCTCTTTGGGAACTCTTTTGGGATGCTTTCCAACATAGTTTTAACCCTCTAGATGTAGAAGTAGGAGAATTAAGTGATTTTTCGAAAACCTGAAAACGTCAAAAAATCTAATACCCGGCCAAGACAAAAATGGCTGATTTTCAGCCAAATTTTTTTTCCCACAAATCAAACACGCACTATATTCCCTCTTTGGGAACTCTTTTGGGATGCTTTCCAACATAGTTTTAACCCTCTAGATGTAGAAGTAGGAGAATTAAGTGATTTTTCGAAAACCTGAAAACGTCAAAAAATCTAATACCCGGCCAAGCCAAAAATGGCTGATTTTCAGCCAAATTTTTTTTTTCCAAAAATCAAACACGCACTATATTCCCTCTTTGGGAACTCTTTTGGGATGCTTTCCAACATAGTTTTAACCCTCTAGATGTAAAAGTAGGAGAATTAACTGATTTTTCGCAAAACCTGAAAACGTCAAAAAATCTAATACCCGGCCAAGCCAAAAATGGCTGAATTTCAGCCAAAAAAAATTTTTTGCACAAATCAAACACGCACTATATTCCCTCTTTGGGAACTCTTTTGGGATGCTTTCCAACATAGTTTTAACCCTCTAGATGTAGAAGTAGGAGAATTAACTGATTTTTCGCAAAACCTGAAAACGTCAAAAAATCTAATACCCGGCCAAGCCAAAAATGGCTGATTTTCAGTCAAAATTTTTTTTTCCACAAATCAAACACGCACTATATTCCCTCTTTGGGAACTCTTTTGGGATGCTTTCCAACATAGTTTTAACCCTCTAGATGTAGAAGTAGGAGAATTAACTGATTTTTCGAAAACCTGAAAACGTCAAAAAATCTAATACCCAGCCAAGCCAAAAATGGCTGATTTTCAGCCAAATTTTTTTTTCCACAAATCAAACACGCACTATATTCCCTCTTTGGGAACTCTTTTGGGATGCTTTCCAACATAGTTTTAACCCTCTAGATGTAGAAGTAGGAGAATTAAGTGATTTTTCGAAAACCTGAAAACGTCAAAAAATCTAATACCCGGCCAAGCCAAAAATGGCTGATTTTCAGCCAAAATTATTTTTTCCAAAAATCAAACACGCACTATATTCCCTCTTTGGGAACTCTTTTGGGATGCTTTCCAACATAGTTTTAACCCTCTAGATGTAGAAGTAGGAGAATTAAGTGATTTTTCGAAAACCTGAAAACGTCAAAAAATCTAATACCCGGCCAAGACAAAAATGGCTGATTTTCAGCCAAAAATTTTTTTCCCACAAATCAAACACGCACTATATTCCCTCTTTGGGAACTCTTTTGGGATGCTTTCCAACATAGTTTTAACCCTCTAGATGTAGAAGTAGGAGAATTAAGTGATTTTTCGCAAAACCTGAAAACGTCAAAAAATCTAATACCCGGCTAAGCCAAAAATGGCTGTATTCAGCCAAAAAATTTTTTTTGCACAAATCAAACACGCACTATATTCCCTCTTTGGGAACTCTTTTGGGATGCTTTCCAACATAGTTTTAACCCTCTAGATGTAGAAGTAGGAGAATTAAGTGATTTTTCGCAAAACCTGAAAACGTCAAAAAATCTAATACCCGGCCAAGCCAAAAATGGCTGATTTTCAGCCAAATTTTTTTTTTCCACAAATCAAACACGCACTATATTCCTTCTTTGGGAACTCTTTTGGGATGCTTTCCAACATAGTTTTAACCCTCTAGATGTAGAAGTAGGAGAATTAAGTGATTTTTCGCAAAACCTGAAAACGTCAAAAAATCTAATACCCGGCCAAGCCAAAAATGGCTGATTTTCAGTCAAAATTTTTTTTTCCACAAATCAAACACGCACTATATTCCCTCTTTGGGAACTCTTTTGGGATGCTTTCCAACATAGTTTTAACCCTCTAGATGTAGAAGTAGGAGAATTAACTGATGTTTCGAAAACCTGAAAACGTCAAAAAATCTAATACCCGGCCAAGCCAAAAATGGCTGATTTTCAGCCAAATTTTTTTTCCCACAAATCAAACACGCACTATATTCCTACTTTGGGAACTCTTTTGGGATGCTTTCCAACATAGTTTTAACCCTCTAGATGTAGAAGTAGGAGAATTAAGTGATTTTTCGCAAAACCTGAAAACGTCAAAAAATCTAATACCCGGCCAAGCCAAAAATGGCTGATTTTCAGCCAAAAATTTTTTTTCCACAAATCAAACACGCACTATATTCCCTCTTTGGGAACTCTTTTGGGATGCTTTCCAACATAGTTTTAACCCTCTAGATGTAGAAGTAGGAGAATTAACTGATTTTTCGAAAACCTGAAAACGTCAAAAAATCTAATACCCGGCCAAGCCAAAAATGGCTGATTTTCAGTCAAATTTTTTTTCCCACAAATCAAACACGCACTATATTCCCTCTTTGGGAACTCTTTTGGGATGCTTTCCAACATAGTTTTAACCCTCTAGATGTAGAAGTAGGAGAATTAAGTGATTTTTCGAAAACCTGAAAACGTCAAAAAATCTAATACCCGGCCAAGACAAAAATGGCTGATTTTCAGCCAAAAATTTTTTTTCCACAAATCAAACACGCACTATATTCCCTCTTTGGGAACTCTTTTGGGATGCTTTCCAACATAGTTTTAACCCTCTAGATGTAGAAGTAGGAGAATTAAGTGATTTTTTGAAAACCTGAAAACGTCAAAAAATCTAATACCCGGCCAAGCCAAAAATGGCTGATTTTCAGCCAAAATTATTTTTTCCAAAAATCAAACACGCACTATATTCCCTCTTTGGGAACTCTTTTGGGATGCTTTCCAACATAGTTTTAACCCTCTAGATGTAGAAGTAGGACAATTAAGTGATTTTTCGAAAACCTGAAAACGTCAAAAAATCTAATACCCGGCCAAGACAAAAATGGCTGATTTTCAGCCAAAAAATTTTTTCCCACAAATCAAACACGCACTATATTCCCTCTTTGGGAACTCTTTTGGGATGCTTTCCAACATAGTTTTAACCCTCTAGATGTAGAAGTAGGAGAATTAAGTGATTTTTCGCAAAACCTGAAAACGTCAAAAAATCTAATACCCGGCTAAGCCAAAAATGGCTGTATTCAGCCAAAAATTTTTTTTTGCACAAATCAAACACGCACTATATTCCCTCTTTGGGAACTCTTTTGGGATGCTTTCCAACATAGTTTTAACCCTCTAGATGTAGAAGTAGGAGAATTAAGTGATTTTTCGCAAAACCTGAAAACGTCAAAAAATCTAATACCCGGCCAAGCCAAAAATGGCTGATTTTCAGCCAAATTTTTTTTTTCCACAAATCAAACACGCACTATATTCCCTCTTTGGGAACTCTTTTGGGATGCTTTCCAACATAGTTTTAACCCTCTAGATGTAGAAGTAGGAGAATTAAGTGATTTTTCGCAAAACCTGAAAACGTCAAAAAATCTAATACCCGGCCAAGCCAAAAATGGCTGATTTTCAGTCAAAATTTTTTTTTCCACAAATCAAACACGCACTATATTCCCTCTTTGGGAACTCTTTTGGGATGCTTTCCAACATAGTTTTAACCCTCTAGATGTAGAAGTAGGAGAATTAACTGATGTTTCGAAAACCTGAAAACGTCAAAAAATCTAATACCCGGCCAAGCCAAAAATGGCTGATTTTCAGCCAAATTTTTTTTCCCACAAATCAAACACGCACTATATTCCTACTTTGGGAACTCTTTTGGGATGCTTTCCAACATAGTTTTAACCCTCTAGATGTAGAAGTAGGAGAATTAAGTGATTTTTCGCAAAACCTGAAAACGTCAAAAAATCTAATACCCGGCCAAGCCAAAAATGGCTGATTTTCAGCCAAAATTTTTTTTTCCACAAATCAAACACGCACTATATTCCCTCTTTGGGAACTCTTTTGGGATGCTTTCCAACATAGTTTTAACCCTCTAGATGTAGAAGTAGGAGAATTAACTGATTTTTCGAAAACCTGAAAACGTCAAAAAATCTAATACCCGGCCAAGCCAAAAATGGCTGATTTTCAGTCAAATTTTTTTTCCCACAAATCAAACACGCACTATATTCCCTCTTTGGGAACTCTTTTGGGATGCTTTCCAACATAGTTTTAACCCTCTAGATGTAGAAGTAGGAGAATTAAGTGATTTTTCGAAAACCTGAAAACGTCAAAAAATCTAATACCCGGCCAAGCCAAAAATGGCTGATTTTCAGCCAAAATTTTTTTTTCCAAAAATCAAACACGCACTATATTCCCTCTTTGGGAACTCTTTTGGGATGCTTTCCAACATAGTTTTAACCCTCTAGATGTAGAAGTAGGAGAATTAAGTGATTTTTCGAAAACCTGAAAACGTCAAAAAATCTAATACCCGGCCAAGACAAAAATGGCTGATTTTCAGCCAAAATTTTTTTTTCCACAAATCAAACACGCACTATATTCCCTCTTTGGGAACTCTTTTGGGATGCTTTCCAACATAGTTTTAACCCTCTAGATGTAGAAGTAGGAGAATTAAGTGATTTTTCGCAAAACCTGAAAACGTCAAAAAATCTAATACCCGGCCAAGCCAAAAATGGCTGTATTTCAGCCAAAAAATTTTTTTTGCACAAATCAAACACGCACTATATTCCCTCTTTGGGAACTCTTTTGGGATGCTTTCCAACATAGTTTTAACCCTCTAGATGTAGAAGTAGGAGAATTAACTGATTTTTCGCAAAACCTGAAAACGTCAAAAAATCTAATACCCGGCCAAGCCAAAAATGGTTGATTTTCAGTCAAAATTTTTTTTTCCACAAATCAAACACGCACTATATTCCCTCTTTGGGAACTCTTTTGGGATGCTTTCCAACATAGTTTTAACCCTCTAGATGTAGAAGTAGGAGAATTAACTGATTTTTCGCAAAACCTGAAAACGTCAAAAAATCTAATACCCGGCCAAGCCAAAAATGGCTGATTTTCAGTCAAAAAATTTTTTTCCACAAATCAAACACGCACTATATTCCCTCTTTGGGAACTCTTTTGGGATGCTTTCCAACATAGTTTTAACCCTCTAGATGTAGAAGTAGGAGAATTAACTGATTTCTCGAAAACCTGAAAACGTCAAAAAATCTAATACCCAGCCAAGCCAAAAATGGCTGATTTTCAGCCAAATTTTTTTTTCCACAAATCAAACACGCACTATATTCCCTCTTTGGGAACTCTTTTGGGATGCTTTCCAACATAGTTTTAACCCTCTAGATGTAGAAGTAGGAGAATTAACTGATTTTTCGCAAAACCTGAAAACGTCAAAAAATCTAATACCCGGCCAAGCCAAAAATGGCTGATTTTCAGTCAAAATTTTTTTTTCCACAAATCAAACACGCACTATATTCCCTCTTTGGGAACTCTTTTGGGATGCTTTCCAACATAGTTTTAACCCTCTAGATGTAGAAGTAGGAGAATTAACTGATTTTTCGAAAACCTGAAAACGTCAAAAAATCTAATACCCAGCCAAGCCAAAAATGGCTGATTTTCAGCCAAATTTTTTTTTCCACAAATCAAACACGCACTATATTCCCTCTTTGGGAACTCTTTTGGGATGCTTTCCAACATAGTTTTAACCCTCTAGATGTAGAAGTAGGAGAATTAAGTGATTTTTCGAAAACCTGAAAACGTCAAAAAATCTAATACCCGGCCAAGCCAAAAATGGCTGATTTTCAGCCAAAATTATTTTTTCCAAAAATCAAACACGCACTATATTCCCTCTTTGGGAACTCTTTTGGGATGCTTTCCAACATAGTTTTAACCCTCTAGATGTAGAAGTAGGAGAATTAAGTGATTTTTCGAAAACCTGAAAACGTCAAAAAATCTAATACCCGGCCAAGACAAAAATGGCTGATTTTCAGCCAAAAATTTTTTTTTCCACAAATCAAACACGCACTATATTCCCTCTTTGGGAACTCTTTTGGGATGCTTTCCAACATAGTTTTAACCCTCTAGATGTAGAAGTAGGAGAATTAAGTGATTTTTCGCAAAACCTGAAAACGTCAAAAAATCTAATACCCGGCTAAGCCAAAAATGGCTGTATTCAGCCAAAAAATTTTTTTTCCACAAATCAAACACGCACTATATTCCCTCTTTGGGAACTCTTTTGGGATGCTTTCCAACATAGTTTTAACCCTCTAGATGTAGAAGTAGGAGAATTAAGTGATTTTTCGCAAAACCTGAAAACGTCAAAAAATCTAATACCCGGCCAAGCCAAAAATGGCTGATTTTCAGCCAAATTTTTTTTTTCCACAAATCAAACACGCACTATATTCCCTCTTTGGGAACTCTTTTGGGATGCTTTCCAACATAGTTTTAACCCTCTAGATGTAGAAGTAGGAGAATTAAGTGATTTTTCGCAAAACCTGAAAACGTCAAAAAATCTAATACCCGGCCAAGCCAAAAATGGCTGATTTTCAGCCAAATTTTTTTTTCCACAAATCAAACACACACTATATTCCCTCTTTGGGAACTCTTTTGGGATGCTTTCCAACATAGTTTTAACCCTCTAGATGTAGAAGTGGGAGAATTAACTGATTTTTCGAAAACCTGAAAACGTCAAAAAATCTAATACCCGGCCAAGCCAAAAATGGCTGATTTTCAGCCAAATTTTTTTTCCCACAAATCAAACACGCACTATATTCCCTCTTTGGGAACTCTTTTGGGATGCTTTCCAACATAGTTTTAACCCTCTAGATGTAGAAGTAGGAGAATTAAGTGATTTTTCGCAAAACCTGAAAACGTCAAAAAATCTAATACCCGGCCAAGCCAAAAATGGCTGATTTTCAGCCAAAATTTTTTTTTCCACAAATCAAACACGCACTATATTCCCTCTTTGGGAACTCTTTTGGGATGCTTTCCAACATAGTTTTAACCCTCTAGATGTAGAAGTAGGAGAATTAACTGATTTTTCGAAAACCTGAAAACGTCAAAAAATCTAATACCCGGCCAAGCCAAAAATGGCTGATTTTCAGTCAAATTTTTTTTCCCAGAAATCAAACACGCACTATATTCCCTCTTTGGGAACTCTTTTGGGATGCTTTCCAACATAGTTTTAACCCTCTAGATGTAGAAGTAGGAGAATTAAGTGATTTTTCGAAAACCTGAAAACGTCAAAAAATCTAATACCCGGCCAAGCCAAAAATGGCTGATTTTCAGCCAAATTTTTTTTCCCACAAATCAAACACGCACTATATTCCCTCTTTGGGAACTCTTTTGGGATGCTTTCCAACATAGTTTTAACCCTCTAGATGTAGAAGTAGGAGAATTAAGTGATTTTTCGAAAACCTGAAAACGTCAAAAAATCTAATACCCGGCCAAGCCAAAAATGGCTGATTTTCAGCCAAATTTTTTTTTTCCACAAATCAAACACGCACTATATTCCCTCTTTGGGAACTCTTTTGGGATGCTTTCCAACATAGTTTTAACCCTCTAGATGTAGAAGTAGGAGAATTAAGTGATTTTTCGCAAAACCTGAAAACGTCAAAAAATCTAATACCCGGCCAAGCCAAAAATGGCTGATTTTCAGTCAAAATTTTTTTTTCCACAAATCAAACACGCACTATATTCCCTCTTTGGGAACTCTTTTGGGATGCTTTCCAACATAGTTTTAACCCTCTAGATGTAGAAGTAGGAGAATTAACTGATGTTTCGAAAACCTGAAAACGTCAAAAAATCTAATACCCGGCCAAGCCAAAAATGGCTGATTTTCAGCCAAATTTTTTTTCCCACAAATCAAACACGCACTATATTCCTACTTTGGGAACTCTTTTGGGATGCTTTCCAACATAGTTTTAACCCTCTAGATGTAGAAGTAGGAGAATTAAGTGATTTTTCGCAAAACCTGAAAACGTCAAAAAATCTAATACCCGGCCAAGCCAAAAATGGCTGATTTTCAGCCAAAAATTTTTTTTCCACAAATCAAACACGCACTATATTCCCTCTTTGGGAACTCTTTTGGGATGCTTTCCAACATAGTTTTAACCCTCTAGATGTAGAAGTAGGAGAATTAACTGATTTTTCGAAAACCTGAAAACGTCAAAAAATCTAATACCCGGCCAAGCCAAAAATGGCTGATTTTCAGTCAAATTTTTTTTCCCACAAATCAAACACGCACTATATTCCCTCTTTGGGAACTCTTTTGGGATGCTTTCCAACATAGTTTTAACCCTCTAGATGTAGAAGTAGGAGAATTAAGTGATTTTTCGAAAACCTGAAAACGTCAAAAAATCTAATACCCGGCCAAGACAAAAATGGCTGATTTTCAGCCAAAAATTTTTTTTCCACAAATCAAACACGCACTATATTCCCTCTTTGGGAACTCTTTTGGGATGCTTTCCAACATAGTTTTAACCCTCTAGATGTAGAAGTAGGAGAATTAAGTGATTTTTTGAAAACCTGAAAACGTCAAAAAATCTAATACCCGGCCAAGCCAAAAATGGCTGATTTTCAGCCAAAATTATTTTTTCCAAAAATCAAACACGCACTATATTCCCTCTTTGGGAACTCTTTTGGGATGCTTTCCAACATAGTTTTAACCCTCTAGATGTAGAAGTAGGAGAATTAAGTGATTTTTCGAAAACCTGAAAACGTCAAAAAATCTAATACCCGGCCAAGACAAAAATGGCTGATTTTCAGCCAAAAAATTTTTTCCCACAAATCAAACACGCACTATATTCCCTCTTTGGGAACTCTTTTGGGATGCTTTCCAACATAGTTTTAACCCTCTAGATGTAGAAGTAGGAGAATTAAGTGATTTTTCGCAAAACCTGAAAACGTCAAAAAATCTAATACCCGGCTAAGCCAAAAATGGCTGTATTCAGCCAAAAATTTTTTTTTGCACAAATCAAACACGCACTATATTCCCTCTTTGGGAACTCTTTTGGGATGCTTTCCAACATAGTTTTAACCCTCTAGATGTAGAAGTAGGAGAATTAAGTGATTTTTCGCAAAACCTGAAAACGTCAAAAAATCTAATACCCGGCCAAGCCAAAAATGGCTGATTTTCAGCCAAATTTTTTTTTTCCACAAATCAAACACGCACTATATTCCCTCTTTGGGAACTCTTTTGGGATGCTTTCCAACATAGTTTTAACCCTCTAGATGTAGAAGTAGGAGAATTAAGTGATTTTTCGCAAAACCTGAAAACGTCAAAAAATCTAATACCCGGCCAAGCCAAAAATGGCTGATTTTCAGTCAAAATTTTTTTTTCCACAAATCAAACACGCACTATATTCCCTCTTTGGGAACTCTTTTGGGATGCTTTCCAACATAGTTTTAACCCTCTAGATGTAGAAGTAGGAGAATTAACTGATGTTTCGAAAACCTGAAAACGTCAAAAAATCTAATACCCGGCCAAGCCAAAAATGGCTGATTTTCAGCCAAATTTTTTTTCCCACAAATCAAACACGCACTATATTCCTACTTTGGGAACTCTTTTGGGATGCTTTCCAACATAGTTTTAACCCTCTAGATGTAGAAGTAGGAGAATTAAGTGATTTTTCGCAAAACCTGAAAACGTCAAAAAATCTAATACCCGGCCAAGCCAAAAATGGCTGATTTTCAGCCAAAATTTTTTTTTCCACAAATCAAACACGCACTATATTCCCTCTTTGGGAACTCTTTTGGGATGCTTTCCAACATAGTTTTAACCCTCTAGATGTAGAAGTAGGAGAATTAACTGATTTTTCGAAAACCTGAAAACGTCAAAAAATCTAATACCCGGCCAAGCCAAAAATGGCTGATTTTCAGTCAAATTTTTTTTCCCACAAATCAAACACGCACTATATTCCCTCTTTGGGAACTCTTTTGGGATGCTTTCCAACATAGTTTTAACCCTCTAGATGTAGAAGTAGGAGAATTAAGTGATTTTTCGAAAACCTGAAAACGTCAAAAAATCTAATACCCGGCCAAGCCAAAAATGGCTGATTTTCAGCCAAAATTTTTTTTTCCAAAAATCAAACACGCACTATATTCCCTCTTTGGGAACTCTTTTGGGATGCTTTCCAACATAGTTTTAACCCTCTAGATGTAGAAGTAGGAGAATTAAGTGATTTTTCGAAAACCTGAAAACGTCAAAAAATCTAATACCCGGCCAAGACAAAAATGGCTGATTTTCAGCCAAAATTTTTTTTTCCACAAATCAAACACGCACTATATTCCCTCTTTGGGAACTCTTTTGGGATGCTTTCCAACATAGTTTTAACCCTCTAGATGTAGAAGTAGGAGAATTAAGTGATTTTTCGCAAAACCTGAAAACGTCAAAAAATCTAATACCCGGCCAAGCCAAAAATGGCTGTATTTCAGCCAAAAAATTTTTTTTGCACAAATCAAACACGCACTATATTCCCTCTTTGGGAACTCTTTTGGGATGCTTTCCAACATAGTTTTAACCCTCTAGATGTAGAAGTAGGAGAATTAACTGATTTTTCGCAAAACCTGAAAACGTCAAAAAATCTAATACCCGGCCAAGCCAAAAATGGTTGATTTTCAGTCAAAATTTTTTTTTCCACAAATCAAACACGCACTATATTCCCTCTTTGGGAACTCTTTTGGGATGCTTTCCAACATAGTTTTAACCCTCTAGATGTAGAAGTAGGAGAATTAACTGATTTTTCGCAAAACCTGAAAACGTCAAAAAATCTAATACCCGGCCAAGCCAAAAATGGCTGATTTTCAGTCAAAAAATTTTTTTCCACAAATCAAACACGCACTATATTCCCTCTTTGGGAACTCTTTTGGGATGCTTTCCAACATAGTTTTAACCCTCTAGATGTAGAAGTAGGAGAATTAACTGATTTCTCGAAAACCTGAAAACGTCAAAAAATCTAATACCCAGCCAAGCCAAAAATGGCTGATTTTCAGCCAAATTTTTTTTTCCACAAATCAAACACGCACTATATTCCCTCTTTGGGAACTCTTTTGGGATGCTTTCCAACATAGTTTTAACCCTCTAGATGTAGAAGTAGGAGAATTAAGTGATTTTTCGCAAAACCTGAAAACGTCAAAAAATCTAATACCCGGCCAAGCCAAAAATGGCTGATTTTCAGCCAAATTTTTTTTTTTCCACAAATCAAACACGCACTATATTCCCTCTTTGGGAACTCTTTTGGGATGCTTTCCAACATAGTTTTAACCCTCTAGATGTAGAAGTAGGAGAATTAAGTGATTTTTCGAAAACCTGAAAACGTCAAAAAATCTAATACCCGGCCAAGACAAAAATGGCTGATTTTCAGCCAAAATTTTTTTTTCCACAAATCAAACACGCACTATATTCCCTCTTTGGGAACTCTTTTGGGATGCTTTCCAACATAGTTTTAACCCTCTAGATGTAGAAGTAGGAGAATTAAGTGATTTTTCGCAAAACCTGAAAACGTCAAAAAATCTAATACCCGGCCAAGCCAAAAATGGCTGATTTTCAGTCAAAATTTTTTTTTCCACAAATCAAACACGCACTATATTCCCTCTTTGGGAACTCTTTTGGGATGCTTTCCAACATAGTTTTAACCCTCTAGATGTAGAAGTAGGAGAATTAACTGATTTTTCGAAAACCTGAAAACGTCAAAAAATCTAATACCCAGCCAAGCCAAAAATGGCTGATTTTCAGCCAAATTTTTTTTTCCACAAATCAAACACGCACTATATTCCCTCTTTGGGAACTCTTTTGGGATGCTTTCCAACATAGTTTTAACCCTCTAGATGTAGAAGTAGGAGAATTAAGTGATTTTTCGAAAACCTGAAAACGTCAAAAAATCTAATACCCAGCCAAGCCAAAAATGGCTGATTTTCAGCCAAAATTATTTTTTCCAAAAATCAAACACGCACTATATTCCCTCTTTGGGAACTCTTTTGGGATGCTTTCCAACATAGTTTTAACCCTCTAGATGTAGAAGTAGGAGAATTAAGTGATTTTTCGAAAACCTGAAAACGTCAAAAAATCTAATACCCGGCCAAGACAAAAATGGCTGATTTTCAGCCAAAAATTTTTTTTTCCACAAATCAAACACGCACTATATTCCCTCTTTGGGAACTCTTTTGGGATGCTTTCCAACATAGTTTTAACCCTCTAGATGTAGAAGTAGGAGAATTAAGTGATTTTTCGCAAAACCTGAAAACGTCAAAAAATCTAATACCCGGCCAAGCCAAAAATGGCTGATTTTCAGCCAAAATTTTTTTTCCACAAATCAAACACACACTATATTCCCTCTTTGGGAACTCTTTTGGGATGCTTTCCAACATAGTTTTAACCCTCTAGATGTAGAAGTGGGAGAATTAACTGATTTTTCGAAAACCTGAAAACGTCAAAAAATCTAATACCCGGCCAAGCCAAAAATGGCTGATTTTCAGCCAAATTTTTTTTCCCACAAATCAAACACGCACTATATTCCTACTTTGGGAACTCTTTTGGGATGCTTTCCAACATAGTTTTAACCCTCTAGATGTAGAAGTAGGAGAATTAAGTGATTTTTCGCAAAACCTGAAAACGTCAAAAAATCTAATACCCGGCCAAGCCAAAAATGGCTGATTTTCAGCCAAAATTTTTTTTTCCACAAATCAAACACGCACTATATTCCCTCTTTGGGAACTCTTTTGGGATGCTTTCCAACATAGTTTTAACCCTCTAGATGTAGAAGTAGGAGAATTAACTGATTTTTCGAAAACCTGAAAACGTCAAAAAATCTAATACCCGGCCAAGCCAAACATGGCTGATTTTCAGTCAAATTTTTTTTCCCACAAATCAAACACGCACTATATTCCCTCTTTGGGAACTCTTTTGGGATGCTTTCCAACATAGTTTTAACCCTCTAGATGTAGAAGTAGGAGAATTAAGTGATTTTTCGAAAACCTGAAAACGTCAAAAAATCTAATACCCGGCCAAGCCAAAAATGGCTGATTTTCAGCCAAATTTTTTTTCCCACAAATCAAACACGCACTATATTCCCTCTTTGGGAACTCTTTTGGGATGCTTTCCAACATAGTTTTAACCCTCTAGATGTAGAAGTAGGAGAATTAAGTGATTTTTCGAAAACCTGAAAACGTCAAAAAATCTAATACCCGGCCAAGCCAAAAATGGCTGATTTTCAGCCAAAATTTTTTTTTCCAAAAATCAAACACGCACTATATTCCCTCTTTGGGAACTCTTTTGGGATGCTTTCCAACATAGTTTTAACCCTCTAGATGTAGAAGTAGGAGAATTAAGTGATTTTTCGAAAACCTGAAAACGTCAAAAAATCTAATACCCGGCCAAGACAAAAATGGCTGATTTTCAGCCAAAATTTTTTTTTCCACAAATCAAACACGCACTATATTCCCTCTTTGGGAACTCTTTTGGGATGCTTTCCAACATAGTTTTAACCCTCTAGATGTAGAAGTAGGAGAATTAAGTGATTTTTCGCAAAACCTGAAAACGTCAAAAAATCTAATACCCGGCCAAGCCAAAAATGGCTGTATTTCAGCCAAAAAAATTTTTTTGCACAAATCAAACACGCACTATATTCCCTCTTTGGGAACTCTTTTGGGATGCTTTCCAACATAGTTTTAACCCTCTAGATGTAGAAGTAGGAGAATTAACTGATTTTTCGCAAAACCTGAAAACGTCAAAAAATCTAATGCCCGGCCAAGCCAAAAATGGCTGATTTTCAGTCAAAATTTTTTTTTCCACAAATCAAACACGCACTATATTCCCTCTTTGGGAACTCTTTTGGGATGCTTTCCAACATAGTTTTAACCCTCTAGATGTAGAAGTAGGAGAATTAAGTGATTTTTCGAAAACCTGAAAACGTCAAAAAATCTAATACCCGGCCAAGACAAAAATGGCTGATTTTCAGCCAAAATTTTTTTTTCCACAAATCAAACACGCACTATATTCCCTCTTTGGGAACTCTTTTGGGATGCTTTCCAACATAGTTTTAACCCTCTAGATGTAGAAGTAGGAGAATTAAGTGATTTTTCGCAAAACCTGAAAACGTCAAAAAATCTAATACCCGGCCAAGCCAAAAATGGCTGTATTTCAGCCAAAAAAATTTTTTTGCACAAATCAAACACGCACTATATTCCCTCTTTGGGAACTCTTTTGGGATGCTTTCCAACATAGTTTTAACCCTCTAGATGTAGAAGTAGGAGAATTAACTGATTTTTCGCAAAACCTGAAAACGTCAAAAAATCTAATACCCGGCCAAGCCAAAAATGGCTGATTTTCAGTCAAAATTTTTTTTTCCACAAATCAAACACGCACTATATTCCCTCTTTGGGAACTCTTTTGGGATGCTTTCCAACATAGTTTTAACCCTCTAGGTGTAGAAGTAGGAGAATTAACTGATTTTTCGAAAACCTGAAAACATCAAAAAATCTAATACCCAGCCAAGCCAAAAATGGCTGATTTTCAGCCAAATTTTTTTTTCCACAAATCAAACACGCACTATATTCCCTCTTTGGGAACTCTTTTGGGATGCTTTCCAACATAGTTTTAACCCTCTAGATGTAGAAGTAGGAGAATTAAGTGATTTTTCGAAAACCTGAAAACGTCAAAAAATCTAATACCCAGCCAAGCCAAAAATGGCTGATTTTCAGCCAAAATTTTTTTTTCCAAAAATCAAACACGCACTATATTCCCTCTTTGGGAACTCTTTTGGGATGCTTTCCAACATAGTTTTAACCCTCTAGATGTAGAAGTAGGAGAATTAAGTGATTTTTCGAAAACCTGAAAACGTCAAAAAATCTAATACCCGGCCAAGACAAAAATGGCTGATTTTCAGCCAAAAAATTTTTTTCCACAAATCAAACACGCACAATATTCCCTCTTTGGGAACTCTTTTGGGATGCTTTCCAACATAGTTTTAACCCTCTAGATGTAGAAGTAGGAGAATTAACTGATTTTTCGCAAAACCTGAAAACGTCAAAAAATCTAATACCCGGCCAAGCCAAAAATGGCTGTATTTCAGCCAAAAAATTTTTTTTGCACAAATCAAACACGCACTATATTCCCTCTTTGGGAACTCTTTTGGGATGCTTTCCAACATAGTTTTAACCCTCTAGATGTAGAAGTAGGAGAATTAACTGATTTTTCGAAAACCTGAAAACGTCAAAAAATCTAATACCCGGCCAAGCCAAAAATGGCTGATTTTCAGCCAAATTTTTTTTTTCCACAAATCAAACACGCACTATATTCCCTCTTTGGGAACTCTTTTGGGATGCTTTCCAACATAGTTTTAACCCTCTAGATGTAGAAGTAGGAGAATTAAGTGATTTTTCGCAAAACCTGAAAACGTCAAAAAATCTAATACCCGGCCAAGCCAAAAATGGCTGATTTTCAGCCAAATTTTTTTTTCCACAAATCAAACACGCACTATATTCCCTCTTTGGGAACTCTTTTGGGATGCTTTCCAACATAGTTTTAACCCTCTAGATGTAGAAGTAGGAGAATTAACTGATTTTTCGAAAACCTGAAAACGTCAAAAAATCTAATACCCGGCCAAGCCAAAAATGGCTGATTTTCAGCCAAATTTTTTTTCCCACAAATCAAACACGCACTATATTCCTACTTTGGGAACTCTTTTGGGATGCTTTCCAACATAGTTTTAACCCTCTAGATGTAGAAGTAGGAGAATTAAGTGATTTTTCGCAAAACCTGAAAACGTCAAAAAATCTAATACCCGGCCAAGCCAAAAATGGCTGATTTTCAGCCAAATTTTTTTTTCCACAAATCAAACACGCACTATATTCCCTCTTTGGGAACTCTTTTGGGATGCTTTCCAACATAGTTTTAACCCTCTAGATGTAGAAGTAGGAGAATTAAGTGATTTTTCGAAAACCTGAAAACGTCAAAAAATCTAATACCCAGCCAAGCCAAAAATGGCTGATTTTCAGCCAAAATTTTTTTTTCCAAAAATCAAACACGCACTATATTCCCTCTTTGGGAACTCTTTTGGGATGCTTTCCAACATAGTTTTAACCCTCTAGATGTAGAAGTAGGAGAATTAAGTGATTTTTCGAAAACCTGAAAACGTCAAAAAATCTAATACCCGGCCAAGACAAAAATGGCTGATTTTCAGCCAAAAAATTTTTTTCCACAAATCAAACACGCACAATATTCCCTCTTTGGGAACTCTTTTGGGATGCTTTCCAACATAGTTTTAACCCTCTAGATGTAGAAGTAGGAGAATTAACTGATTTTTCGCAAAACCTGAAAACGTCAAAAAATCTAATACCCGGCCAAGCCAAAAATGGCTGTATTTCAGCCAAAAAATTTTTTTTGCACAAATCAAACACGCACTATATTCCCTCTTTGGGAACTCTTTTGGGATGCTTTCCAACATAGTTTTAACCCTCTAGATGTAGAAGTAGGAGAATTAACTGATTTTTCGAAAACCTGAAAACGTCAAAAAATCTAATACCCGGCCAAGCCAAAAATGGCTGATTTTCAGCCAAATTTTTTTTTTCCACAAATCAAACACGCACTATATTCCCTCTTTGGGAACTCTTTTGGGATGCTTTCCAACATAGTTTTAACCCTCTAGATGTAGAAGTAGGAGAATTAAGTGATTTTTCGCAAAACCTGAAAACGTCAAAAAATCTAATACCCGGCCAAGCCAAAAATGGCTGATTTTCAGCCAAATTTTTTTTTCCACAAATCAAACACGCACTATATTCCCTCTTTGGGAACTCTTTTGGGATGCTTTCCAACATAGTTTTAACCCTCTAGATGTAGAAGTAGGAGAATTAACTGATTTTTCGAAAACCTGAAAACGTCAAAAAATCTAATACCCGGCCAAGCCAAAAATGGCTGATTTTCAGCCAAATTTTTTTTCCCACAAATCAAACACGCACTATATTCCTACTTTGGGAACTCTTTTGGGATGCTTTCCAACATAGTTTTAACCCTCTAGATGTAGAAGTAGGAGAATTAAGTGATTTTTCGCAAAACCTGAAAACGTCAAAAAATCTAATACCCGGCCAAGCCAAAAATGGCTGATTTTCAGCCAAATTTTTTTTTCCACAAATCAAACACGCACTATATTCCCTCTTTGGGAACTCTTTTGGGATGCTTTCCAACATAGTTTTAACCCTCTAGATGTAGAAGTAGGAGAATTAACTGATTTTTCGAAAACCTGAAAACGTCAAAAAATCTAATACCCGGCCAAGCCAAAAATGGCTGATTTTCAGCCAAATTTTTTTTCCCACAAATCAAACACGCACTATATTCCTACTTTGGGAACTCTTTTGGGATGCTTTCCAACATAGTTTTAACCCTCTAGATGTAGAAGTAGGAGAATTAAGTGATTTTTCGCAAAACCTGAAAACGTCAAAAAATCTAATACCCGGCCAAGCCAAAAATGGCTGATTTTCAGCCAAAATTTTTTTTTCCACAAATCAAACACGCACTATATTCCCTCTTTGGGAACTCTTTTGGGATGCTTTCCAACATAGTTTTAACCCTCTAGATGTAGAAGTAGGAGAATTAACTGATTTTTCGAAAACCTGAAAACGTCAAAAAATCTAATACCCGGCCAAGCCAAAAATGGCTGATTTTCAGTCAAATTTTTTTTCCCACAAATCAAACACGCACTATATTCCCTCTTTGGGAACTCTTTTGGGATGCTTTCCAACATAGTTTTAACCCTCTAGATGTAGAAGTAGGAGAATTAAGTGATTTTTCGAAAACCTGAAAACGTCAAAAAATCTAATACCCGGCCAAGCCAAAAATGGCTGATTTTCAGCCAAAATTTTTTTTTCCAAAAATCAAACACGCACTATATTCCCTCTTTGGGAACTCTTTTGGGATGCTTTCCAACATAGTTTTAACCCTCTAGATGTAGAAGTAGGAGAATTAAGTGATTTTTCGAAAACCTGAAAACGTCAAAAAATCTAATACCCGGCCAAGCCAAAAATGGCTGATTTTCAGCCAAAATTTTTTTTTCCAAAAATCAAACACGCACTATATTCCCTCTTTGGGAACTCTTTTGGGATGCTTTCCAACATAGTTTTAACCCTCTAGATGTAGAAGTAGGAGAATTAAGTGATTTTTCGAAAACCTGAAAACGTCAAAAAATCTAATACCCGGCCAAGACAAAAATGGCTGATTTTCAGCCAAAATTTTTTTTTCCACAAATCAAACACGCACTATATTCCCTCTTTGGGAACTCTTTTGGGATGCTTTCCAACATAGTTTTAACCCTCTAGATGTAGAAGTAGGAGAATTAAGTGATTTTTCGCAAAACCTGAAAACGTCAAAAAATCTAATACCCGGCCAAGCCAAAAATGGCTGATTTTCAGCCAAATTTTTTTTTCCACAAATCAAACACGCACTATATTCCCTCTTTGGGAACTCTTTTGGGATGCTTTCCAACATAGTTTTAACCCTCTAGATGTAGAAGTAGGAGAATTAACTGATTTTTCGAAAACCTGAAAACGTCAAAAAATCTAATACCCGGCCAAGCCAAAAATGGCTGATTTTCAGCCAAATTTTTTTTCCCACAAATCAAACACGCACTATATTCCTACTTTGGGAACTCTTTTGGGATGCTTTCCAACATAGTTTTAACCCTCTAGATGTAGAAGTAGGAGAATTAAGTGATTTTTCGCAAAACCTGAAAACGTCAAAAAATCTAATACCCGGCCAAGCCAAAAATGGCTGATTTTCAGCCAAATTTTTTTTTCCACAAATCAAACACGCACTATATTCCCTCTTTGGGAACTCTTTTGGGATGCTTTCCAACATAGTTTTAACCCTCTAGATGTAGAAGTAGGAGAATTAACTGATTTTTCGAAAACCTGAAAACGTCAAAAAATCTAATACCCGGCCAAGCCAAAAATGGCTGATTTTCAGCCAAATTTTTTTTCCCACAAATCAAACACGCACTATATTCCTACTTTGGGAACTCTTTTGGGATGCTTTCCAACATAGTTTTAACCCTCTAGATGTAGAAGTAGGAGAATTAAGTGATTTTTCGCAAAACCTGAAAACGTCAAAAAATCTAATACCCGGCCAAGCCAAAAATGGCTGATTTTCAGCCAAAATTTTTTTTTCCACAAATCAAACACGCACTATATTCCCTCTTTGGGAACTCTTTTGGGATGCTTTCCAACATAGTTTTAACCCTCTAGATGTAGAAGTAGGAGAATTAACTGATTTTTCGAAAACCTGAAAACGTCAAAAAATCTAATACCCGGCCAAGCCAAAAATGGCTGATTTTCAGTCAAATTTTTTTTCCCACAAATCAAACACGCACTATATTCCCTCTTTGGGAACTCTTTTGGGATGCTTTCCAACATAGTTTTAACCCTCTAGATGTAGAAGTAGGAGAATTAAGTGATTTTTCGAAAACCTGAAAACGTCAAAAAATCTAATACCCGGCCAAGCCAAAAATGGCTGATTTTCAGCCAAAATTTTTTTTTCCAAAAATCAAACACGCACTATATTCCCTCTTTGGGAACTCTTTTGGGATGCTTTCCAACATAGTTTTAACCCTCTAGATGTAGAAGTAGGAGAATTAAGTGATTTTTCGAAAACCTGAAAACGTCAAAAAATCTAATACCCGGCCAAGCCAAAAATGGCTGATTTTCAGCCAAAATTTTTTTTTCCAAAAATCAAACACGCACTATATTCCCTCTTTGGGAACTCTTTTGGGATGCTTTCCAACATAGTTTTAACCCTCTAGATGTAGAAGTAGGAGAATTAAGTGATTTTTCGAAAACCTGAAAACGTCAAAAAATCTAATACCCGGCCAAGACAAAAATGGCTGATTTTCAGCCAAAATTTTTTTTTCCACAAATCAAACACGCACTATATTCCCTCTTTGGGAACTCTTTTGGGATGCTTTCCAACATAGTTTTAACCCTCTAGATGTAGAAGTAGGAGAATTAAGTGATTTTTCGCAAAACCTGAAAACGTCAAAAAATCTAATACCCGGCCAAGCCAAAAATGGCTGTATTTCAGCCAAAAAAATTTTTTTGCACAAATCAAACACGCACTATATTCCCTCTTTGGGAACTCTTTTGGGATGCTTTCCAACATAGTTTTAACCCTCTAGATGTAGAAGTAGGAGAATTAACTGATTTTTCGCAAAACCTGAAAACGTCAAAAAATCTAATACCTGGCCAAGCCAAAAATGGCTGATTTTCAGTCAAAATTTTTTTTTCCACAAATCAAACACGCACTATATTCCCTCTTTGGGAACTCTTTTGGGATGCTTTCCAACATAGTTTTAACCCTCTAGGTGTAGAAGTAGGAGAATTAACTGATTTTTCGAAAACCTGAAAACATCAAAAAATCTAATACCCAGCCAAGCCAAAAATGGCTGATTTTCAGCCAAATTTTTTTTCCACAAATCAAACACGCACTATATTCCCTCTTTGGGAACTCTTTTGGGATGCTTTCCAACATAGTTTTAACCCTCTAGATGTAGAAGTAGGAGAATTAAGTGATTTTTCGAAAACCTGAAAACGTCAAAAAATCTAATACCCAGCCAAGCCAAAAATGGCTGATTTTCAGCCAAAATTTTTTTTTCCAAAAATCAAACACGCACTATATTCCCTCTTTGGGAACTCTTTTGGGATGCTTTCCAACATAGTTTTAACCCTCTAGATGTAGAAGTAGGAGAATTAAGTGATTTTTCGAAAACCTGAAAACGTCAAAAAATCTAATACCCGGCCAAGACAAAAATGGCTGATTTTCAGCCAAAAATTTTTTTTCCACAAATCAAACACGCACTATATTCCCTCTTTGGGAACTCTTTTGGGATGCTTTCCAACATAGTTTTAACCCTCTAGATGTAGAAGTAGGAGAATTAAGTGATTTTTCGCAAAACCTGAAAACGTCAAAAAATCTAATACCCGGCCAAGCCAAAAATGGCTGTATTTCAGCCAAAAAAATTTTTTTGCACAAATCAAACACGCACTATATTCCCTCTTTGGGAACTCTTTTGGGATGCTTTCCAACATAGTTTTAACCCTCTAGTTGTAGAAGTAGGAGAATTAACTGATTTTTTGAAAACCTGAAAACGTCAAAAAATCTAATACCCAGCCAAGCCAAAAATGGCTGATTTTCAGCCATATTTTTTTTTCCACAAATCAAACACGCACTATATTCCCTCTTTGGGAACTCTTTTGGGATGCTTTCCAACATAGTTTTAACCCTCTAGATGTAGAAGTAGGAGAATTAAGTGATTTTTCGAAAACCTGAAAACGTCAAAAAATCTAATACCCGGCCAAGCGAAAAATGGCTGATTTTCAGCCAAAATTTTTTTTTCCAAAAATCAAACACGCACTATATTCCCTCTTTGGGAACTCTTTTGGGATGCTTTCCAACATAGTTTTAACCCTCTAGATGTAGAAGTAGGAGAATTAACTGATTTTTCGAAAACCTGAAAACGTCAAAAAATCTAATACCCAGCCAAGCCAAAAATGGCTGATTTTCAGCCATATTTTTTTTTCCACAAATCAAACACGCACTATATTCCCTCTTTGGGAACTCTTTTGGGATGCTTTCCAACATAGTTTTAACCCTCTAGATGTAGAAGTAGGAGAATTAAGTGATTTTTCGAAAACCTGAAAACGTCAAAAAATCTAATACCCGGCCAAGCCAAAAATGGCTGATTTTCAGCCAAAATTTTTTTTTCCAAAAATCAAACACGCACTATATTCCCTCTTTGGGAACTCTTTTGGGATGCTTTCCAACATAGTTTTAACCCTCTAGATGTAGAAGTAGGAGAATTAAGTGATTTTTCGAAAACCTGAAAACGTCAAAAAATCTAATACCCGGCCAAGACAAAAATGGCTGATTTTCAGCCAAAATTTTTTTTTCCACAAATCAAACACGCACTATATTCCCTCTTTGGGAACTCTTTTGGGATGCTTTCCAACATAGTTTTAACCCTCTAGATGTAGAAGTAGGAGAATTAAGTGATTTTTCGCAAAACCTGAAAACGTCAAAAAATCTAATACCCGGCCAAGCCAAAAATGGCTGTATTTCAGCCAAAAAATTTTTTTTGCACAAATCAAACACGCACTATATTCCCTCTTTGGGAACTCTTTTGGGATGCTTTCCAACATAGTTTTAACCCTCTAGATGTAGAAGTAGGAGAATTAAGTGATTTTTCGCAAAACCTGAAAACGTCAAAAAATCTAATACCCGGCCAAGCCAAAAATGGCTGATTTTCAGTCAAAATTTTTTTTTCCACAAATCAAACACGCACTATATTCCCTCTTTGGGAACTCTTTTGGGATGCTTTCCAACATAGTTTTAACCCTCTAGATGTAGAAGTAGGAGAATTATCTGATTTTTCGAAAACCTGAAAACGTCAAAAAATCTAATACCCAGCCAAGCCAAAAATGGCTGATTTTCAGCCAAATTTTTTTTTCCACAAATCAAACACGCACTATATTCCCTCTTTGGGAACTCTTTTGGGATGCTTTCCAACATAGTTTTAACCCTCTAGATGTAGAAGTAGGATAATTAAGTGATTTTTCGCAAAACCTGAAAACGTCAAAAAATCTAATACCCGGCCAAGCCAAAAATGGCTGATTTTCAGCCCAAATTTTTTTTTTCCACAAATCAAACACGCACTATATTCCCTCTTTGGGAACTCTTTTGGGATGCTTTCCAACATAGTTTTAACCCTCTAGATGTAGAAGTAGGAGAATTAAGTGATTTTTCGAAAACCTGAAAACGTCAAAAAATCTAATACCCAGCCAAGCCAAAAATGGCTGATTTTCAGCCAAAATTTTTTTTTCCAAAAATCAAACACGCACTATATTCCCTCTTTGGGAACTCTTTTGGGATGCTTTCCAACATAGTTTTAACCCTCTAGATGTAGAAGTAGGAGAATTAAGTGATTTTTCGAAAACCTGAAAACGTCAAAAAATCTAATACCCAGCCAAGCCAAAAATGGCTGATTTTCAGCCAAAATTTTTTTTTCCAAAAATCAAACACGCACTATATTCCCTCTTTGGGAACTCTTTTGGGATGCTTTCCAACATAGTTTTAACCCTCTAGATGTAGAAGTAGGAGAATTAAGTGATTTTTCGAAAACCTGAAAACGTCAAAAAATCTAATACCCGGCCAAGACAAAAATGGCTGATTTTCAGCCAAAAATTTTTTTTCCACAAATCAAACACGCACTATATTCCCTCTTTGGGAACTCTTTTGGGATGCTTTCCAACATAGTTTTAACCCTCTAGATGTAGAAGTAGGAGAATTAACTGATTTTTCGCAAAACCTGAAAACGTCAAAAAATCTAATACCCGGCCAAGCCAAAAATGGCTGTATTTCAGCCAAAAAATTTTTTTTGCACAAATCAAACACGCACTATATTCCCTCTTTGGGAACTCTTTTGGGATGCTTTCCAACATAGTTTTAACCCTCTAGATGTAGAAGTAGGAGAATTAAGTGATTTTTCGAAAACCTGAAAACGTCAAAAAATCTAATACCCGGCCAAGCCAAAAATGGCTGATTTTCAGCCAAAATTTTTTTTTCCAAAAATCAAACACGCACTATATTCCCTCTTTGGGAACTCTTTTGGGATGCTTTCCAACATAGTTTTAACCCTCTAGATGTAGAAGTAGGAGAATTAAGTGATTTTTCGAAAACCTGAAAACGTCAAAAAATCTAATACCCGGCCAAGACAAAAATGGCTGATTTTCAGCCAAAATTTTTTTTTCCACAAATCAAACACGCACTATATTCCCTCTTTGGGAACTCTTTTGGGATGCTTTCCAACATAGTTTTAACCCTCTAGATGTAGAAGTAGGAGAATTAAGTGATTTTTCGCAAAACCTGAAAACGTCAAAAAATCTAATACCCGGCCAAGCCAAAAATGGCTGATTTTCAGCCAAATTTTTTTTTCCACAAATCAAACACGCACTATATTCCCTCTTTGGGAACTCTTTTGGGATGCTTTCCAACATAGTTTTAACCCTCTAGATGTAGAAGTAGGAGAATTAACTGATTTTTCGAAAACCTGAAAACGTCAAAAAATCTAATACCCGGCCAAGCCAAAAATGGCTGATTTTCAGCCAAATTTTTTTTCCCACAAATCAAACACGCACTATATTCCTACTTTGGGAACTCTTTTGGGATGCTTTCCAACATAGTTTTAACCCTCTAGATGTAGAAGTAGGAGAATTAAGTGATTTTTCGCAAAACCTGAAAACGTCAAAAAATCTAATACCCGGCCAAGCCAAAAATGGCTGATTTTCAGCCAAATTTTTTTTTCCACAAATCAAACACGCACTATATTCCCTCTTTGGGAACTCTTTTGGGATGCTTTCCAACATAGTTTTAACCCTCTAGATGTAGAAGTAGGAGAATTAACTGATTTTTCGAAAACCTGAAAACGTCAAAAAATCTAATACCCGGCCAAGCCAAAAATGGCTGATTTTCAGCCAAATTTTTTTTCCCACAAATCAAACACGCACTATATTCCTACTTTGGGAACTCTTTTGGGATGCTTTCCAACATAGTTTTAACCCTCTAGATGTAGAAGTAGGAGAATTAAGTGATTTTTCGCAAAACCTGAAAACGTCAAAAAATCTAATACCCGGCCAAGCCAAAAATGGCTGATTTTCAGCCAAAATTTTTTTTTCCACAAATCAAACACGCACTATATTCCCTCTTTGGGAACTCTTTTGGGATGCTTTCCAACATAGTTTTAACCCTCTAGATGTAGAAGTAGGAGAATTAAGTGATTTTTCGAAAACCTGAAAACGTCAAAAAATCTAATACCCGGCCAAGCCAAAAATGGCTGATTTTCAGTCAAATTTTTTTTCCCACAAATCAAACACGCACTATATTCCCTCTTTGGGAACTCTTTTGGGATGCTTTCCAACATAGTTTTAACCCTCTAGATGTAGAAGTAGGAGAATTAAGTGATTTTTCGAAAACCTGAAAACGTCAAAAAATCTAATACCCGGCCAAGCCAAAAATGGCTGATTTTCAGCCAAAATTTTTTTTTCCAAAAATCAAACACGCACTATATTCCCTCTTTGGGAACTCTTTTGGGATGCTTTCCAACATAGTTTTAACCCTCTAGATGTAGAAGTAGGAGAATTAAGTGATTTTTCGAAAACCTGAAAACGTCAAAAAATCTAATACCCGGCCAAGCCAAAAATGGCTGATTTTCAGCCAAAATTTTTTTTTCCAAAAATCAAACACGCACTATATTCCCTCTTTGGGAACTCTTTTGGGATGCTTTCCAACATAGTTTTAACCCTCTAGATGTAGAAGTAGGAGAATTAAGTGATTTTTCGAAAACCTGAAAACGTCAAAAAATCTAATACCCGGCCAAGACAAAAATGGCTGATTTTCAGCCAAAATTTTTTTTTCCACAAATCAAACACGCACTATATTCCCTCTTTGGGAACTCTTTTGGGATGCTTTCCAACATAGTTTTAACCCTCTAGATGTAGAAGTAGGAGAATTAAGTGATTTTTCGCAAAACCTGAAAACGTCAAAAAATCTAATACCCGGCCAAGCCAAAAATGGCTGTATTTCAGCCAAAAAAATTTTTTTGCACAAATCAAACACGCACTATATTCCCTCTTTGGGAACTCTTTTGGGATGCTTTCCAACATAGTTTTAACCCTCTAGATGTAGAAGTAGGAGAATTAACTGATGTTTCGCAAAACCTGAAAACGTCAAAAAATCTAATACCTGGCCAAGCCAAAAATGGCTGATTTTCAGTCAAAATTTTTTTTTCCACAAATCAAACACGCACTATATTCCCTCTTTGGGAACTCTTTTGGGATGCTTTCCAACATAGTTTTAACCCTCTAGGTGTAGAAGTAGGAGAATTAACTGATTTTTCGAAAACCTGAAAACATCAAAAAATCTAATACCCAGCCAAGCCAAAAATGGCTGATTTTCAGCCAAATTTTTTTTCCACAAATCAAACACGCACTATATTCCCTCTTTGGGAACTCTTTTGGGATGCTTTCCAACATAGTTTTAACCCTCTAGATGTAGAAGTAGGAGAATTAAGTGATTTTTCGAAAACCTGAAAACGTCAAAAAATCTAATACCCAGCCAAGCCAAAAATGGCTGATTTTCAGCCAAAATTTTTTTTTCCAAAAATCAAACACGCACTATATTCCCTCTTTGGGAACTCTTTTGGGATGCTTTCCAACATAGTTTTAACCCTCTAGATGTAGAAGTAGGAGAATTAAGTGATTTTTCGAAAACCTGAAAACGTCAAAAAATCTAATACCCGGCCAAGACAAAAATGGCTGATTTTCAGCCAAAAATTTTTTTTCCACAAATCAAACACGCACTATATTCCCTCTTTGGGAACTCTTTTGGGATGCTTTCCAACATAGTTTTAACCCTCTAGATGTAGAAGTAGGAGAATTAACTGATTTTTCGCAAAACCTGAAAACGTCAAAAAATCTAATACCCGGCCAAGCCAAAAATGGCTGTATTTCAGCCAAAAAATTTTTTTTGCACAAATCAAACACGCACTATATTCCCTCTTTGGGAACTCTTTTGGGATGCTTTCCAACATAGTTTTAACCCTCTAGATGTAGAAGTAGGAGAATTAACTGATTTTTCGCAAAACCTGAAAACGTCGAAAAATCTAATACCCAGCCAAGCCAAAAATGGCTGATTTTCAGTCAAAATTTTTTTTTCCACAAATCAAACACGCACTATATTCCCTCTTTGGGAACTCTTTTGGGATGCTTTCCAACATAGTTTTAACCCTCTAGATGTAGAAGTAGGAGAATTAACTGATTTTTCGAAAACCTGAAAACGTCAAAAAATCTAATACCCAGCCAAGCCAAAAATGGCTGATTTTCAGCCAAATTTTTTTTTCCACAAATCAAACACGCACTATATTCCCTCTTTGGGAACTCTTTTGGGATGCTTTCCAACATAGTTTTAACCCTCTAGATGTAGAAGTAGGAGAATTAAGTGATTTTTCGAAAACCTGAAAACGTCAAAAAATCTAATACCCGGCCAAGACAAAAATGGCTGATTTTCAGCCAAACATTTTTTTTACACAAATCAAACACGCACTATATTCCCTCTTTGGGAACTCTTTTGGGATGCTTTCCAACATAGTTTTAACCCTCTAGATGTAGAAGTAGGAGAATTAAGTGATTTTTCGCAAAACCTGAAAACGTCAAAAAATCTAATACCCGGCCAAGCCAAAAATGGCTGTATTTCAGCCAAATAAATTTTTTTGCACAAATCAAACACGCACTATATTCCCTCTTTGGGAACTCTTTTGGGATGCTTTCCAACATAGTTTTAACCCTCTAGTTGTAGAAGTAGGAGAATTAACTGATTTTTTGAAAACCTGAAAACGTCAAAAAATCTAATACCCAGCCAAGCCAAAAATGGCTGATTTTCAGCCATATTTTTTTTTCCACAAATCAAACACGCACTATATTCCCTCTTTGGGAACTCTTTTGGGATGCTTTCCAACATAGTTTTAACCCTCTAGATGTAGAAGTAGGAGAATTAAGTGATTTTTCGAAAACCTGAAAACGTCAAAAAATCTAATACCCGGCCAAGCCAAAAATGGCTGATTTTCAGCCAAAATTTTTTTTTCCAAAAATCAAACACGCACTATATTCCCTCTTTGGGAACTCTTTTGGGATGCTTTCCAACATAGTTTTAACCCTCTAGATGTAGAAGTAGGAGAATTAACTGATTTTTCGAAAACCTGAAAACGTCAAAAAATCTAATACCCAGCCAAGCCAAAAATGGCTGATTTTCAGCCATATTTTTTTTTCCACAAATCAAACACGCACTATATTCCCTCTTTGGGAACTCTTTTGGGATGCTTTCCAACATAGTTTTAACCCTCTAGATGTAGAAGTAGGAGAATTAAGTGATTTTTCGAAAACCTGAAAACGTCAAAAAATCTAATACCCGGCCAAGCCAAAAATGGCTGATTTTCAGCCAAAATTTTTTTTTCCAAAAATCAAACACGCACTATATTCCCTCTTTGGGAACTCTTTTGGGATGCTTTCCAACATAGTTTTAACCCTCTAGATGTAGAAGTAGGAGAATTAAGTGATTTTTCGAAAACCTGAAAACGTCAAAAAATCTAATACCCGGCCAAGACAAAAATGGCTGATTTTCAGCCAAAATTTTTTTTTCCACAAATCAAACACGCACTATATTCCCTCTTTGGGAACTCTTTTGGGATGCTTTCCAACATAGTTTTAACCCTCTAGATGTAGAAGTAGGAGAATTAAGTGATTTTTCGCAAAACCTGAAAACGTCAAAAAATCTAATACCCGGCCAAGCCAAAAATGGCTGTATTTCAGCCAAAAATTTTTTTTTGCACAAATCAAACACGCACTATATTCCCTCTTTGGGAACTCTTTTGGGATGCTTTCCAACATAGTTTTAACCCTCTAGATGTAGAAGTAGGAGAATTAAGTGATTTTTCGCAAAACCTGAAAACGTCAAAAAATCTAATACCCGGCCAAGCCAAAAATGGCTGATTTTCAGTCAAAATTTTTTTTTCCACAAATCAAACACGCACTATATTCCCTCTTTGGGAACTCTTTTGGGATGCTTTCCAACATAGTTTTAACCCTCTAGATGTAGAAGTAGGAGAATTATCTGATTTTTCGAAAACCTGAAAACGTCAAAAAATCTAATACCCAGCCAAGCCAAAAATGGCTGATTTTCAGCCAAATTTTTTTTTCCACAAATCAAACACGCACTATATTCCCTCTTTGGGAACTCTTTTGGGATGCTTTCCAACATAGTTTTAACCCTCTAGATGTAGAAGTAGGATAATTAAGTGATTTTTCGCAAAACCTGAAAACGTCAAAAAATCTAATACCCGGCCAAGCCAAAAATGGCTGATTTTCAGCCCAAATTTTTTTTTTCCACAAATCAAACACGCACTATATTCCCTCTTTGGGAACTCTTTTGGGATGCTTTCCAACATAGTTTTAACCCTCTAGATGTAGAAGTAGGAGAATTAAGTGATTTTTCGAAAACCTGAAAACGTCAAAAAATCTAATACCCAGCCAAGCCAAAAATGGCTGATTTTCAGCCAAAATTTTTTTTTCCAAAAATCAAACACGCACTATATTCCCTCTTTGGGAACTCTTTTGGGATGCTTTCCAACATAGTTTTAACCCTCTAGATGTAGAAGTAGGAGAATTAAGTGATTTTTCGAAAACCTGAAAACGTCAAAAAATCTAATACCCGGCCAAGACAAAAATGGCTGATTTTCAGCCAAAAATTTTTTTTCCACAAATCAAACACGCACTATATTCCCTCTTTGGGAACTCTTTTGGGATGCTTTCCAACATAGTTTTAACCCTCTAGATGTAGAAGTAGGAGAATTAACTGATTTTTCGCAAAACCTGAAAACGTCAAAAAATCTAATACCCGGCCAAGCCAAAAATGGCTGTATTTCAGCCAAAAAATTTTTTTTGCACAAATCAAACACGCACTATATTCCCTCTTTGGGAACTCTTTTGGGATGCTTTCCAACATAGTTTTAACCCTCTAGATGTAGAAGTAGGAGAATTAAGTGATTTTTCGAAAACCTGAAAACGTCAAAAAATCTAATACCCGGCCAAGCCAAAAATGGCTGATTTTCAGCCAAAATTTTTTTTTCCAAAAATCAAACACGCACTATATTCCCTCTTTGGGAACTCTTTTGGGATGCTTTCCAACATAGTTTTAACCCTCTAGATGTAGAAGTAGGAGAATTAACTGATTTTTCGAAAACCTGAAAACGTCAAAAAATCTAATACCCAGCCAAGCCAAAAATGGCTGATTTTCAGCCATATTTTTTTTTCCACAAATCAAACACGCACTATATTCCCTCTTTGGGAACTCTTTTGGGATGCTTTCCAACATAGTTTTAACCCTCTAGATGTAGAAGTAGGAGAATTAAGTGATTTTTCGAAAACCTGAAAACGTCAAAAAATCTAATACCCGGCCAAGCCAAAAATGGCTGATTTTCAGCCAAATTTTTTTTTTCCAAAAATCAAACACGCACTATATTCCCTCTTTGGGAACTCTTTTGGGATGCTTTCCAACATAGTTTTAACCCTCTAGATGTAGAAGTAGGAGAATTAAGTGATTTTTCGAAAACCTGAAAACGTCAAAAAATCTAATACCCGGCCAAGACAAAAATGGCTGATTTTCAGCCAAAATTTTTTTTTCCACAAATCAAACACGCACTATATTCCCTCTTTGGGAACTCTTTTGGGATGCTTTCCAACATAGTTTTAACCCTCTAGATGTAGAAGTAGGAGAATTAAGTGATTTTTCGCAAAACCTGAAAACGTCAAAAAATCTAATACCCGGCCAAGCCAAAAATGGCTGTATTTCAGCCAAAAATTTTTTTTTGCACAAATCAAACACGCACTATATTCCCTCTTTGGGAACTCTTTTGGGATGCTTTCCAACATAGTTTTAACCCTCTAGATGTAGAAGTAGGAGAATTAAGTGATTTTTCGCAAAACCTGAAAACGTCAAAAAATCTAATACCCGGCCAAGCCAAAAATGGCTGATTTTCAGTCAAAATTTTTTTTTCCACAAATCAAACACGCACTATATTCCCTCTTTGGGAACTCTTTTGGGATGCTTTCCAACATAGTTTTAACCCTCTAGATGTAGAAGTAGGAGAATTATCTGATTTTTCGAAAACCTGAAAACGTCAAAAAATCTAATACCCAGCCAAGCCAAAAATGGCTGATTTTCAGCCAAATTTTTTTTTCCACAAATCAAACACGCACTATATTCCCTCTTTGGGAACTCTTTTGGGATGCTTTCCAACATAGTTTTAACCCTCTAGATGTAGAAGTAGGATAATTAAGTGATTTTTCGCAAAACCTGAAAACGTCAAAAAATCTAATACCCGGCCAAGCCAAAAATGGCTGATTTTCAGCCCAAATTTTTTTTTTCCACAAATCAAACACGCACTATATTCCCTCTTTGGGAACTCTTTTCTGATGCTTTCCAACATAGTTTTAATCCTCTAGATGTATAAGTAGGAAAATTAAGTGATTTTTCGAAAACCTGAAAACGTCAAAAAATCTAATACCCGGCCAAGCCAAAAATGGCTGATTTTCAGCCAAAATTTTTTTTTCCACAAATCAAACACGCACTATATTCCCTCTTTGGGAACTCTTTTGGGATGCTTTCCAACATAGTTTTAACCCTCTAGATGTAGAAGTAGGAGAATTAAGTGATTTTTCGCAAAACCTGAAAACGTCAAAAAATCTAATACCCGGCCAAGCCAAAAATGGCTGAATTTCAGCCAAAATTTTTTTTTTGCACAAATCAAACACGCACTATATTCCCTCTTTGGGAACTCTTTTGGGATGCTTTCCAACATAGTTTTAACCCTCTAGATGTAGAAGTAGGAGAATTAAGTGATTTTTCGCGAAACCTGAAAACGTCAAAAAATCTAATACCCGGCCAAGCCAAAAATGGCAGATTTTCAGCCAACATTTTTTTTCCCACGAATCAAGCACGCACTATACCCCCTCTTTGGGAACTCTTTTGGAATGCTTTCCAACATAGTTTTAACACTCTAGATGTAGAAGTAGGAGAATTAAGTGATTTTTCGCAAAACCTGAAAACGTCAAAAAATCTAATTCCCGACCAAGCCAAAAATGGCTGATTTTCAGCCAAAATTTTTTTTTCCACAAATCAAACACGCACTATATTCCCTCTTTGGGAACTCTTTTGGGATGCTTTCCAACATAGTTTTAACACTCTAGATGTAGAAGTAGGAGAAGTAAGTGATTTTTCGCAAAACCTGAAAACGTCAAAAAATCTAATACCCGACCAAGCCAAAAATGGCTGATTTTCAGCCAAAATTTTTTTTTCCACAAATCAAACACGCACTATATTCCCTCTTTGGGAACTCTTTTGGAATGCTTTCCAACATAGTTTTAACACTCTAGATGTAGAAGTAGGAGAATTAAGTGATTTTTTGAAAACCTGAAAACGTCAAAAAATCTAATACCCGGCCAAGCCACAAATGTCTGATTTTCAGCCAAATTTTTTTTTTCCACAAATCAAACACGCACTATATTCCCTCTTTGGGAACTCTTTTGGGATGCTTTCCAACATAGTTTTAACCCTCTAGATGTAGAAGTAGGAGAATTAACTGATTTTTCGAAAACCTGAAAACGTCAAAAAATCTAATACCCGGCCAAGCCAAAAATGGCTGATTTTCAGCCAAATTTTTTTTTTCCACAAATCAAACACGCACTATATTCCCTCTTTGGGAACTCTTTTGGGATGCTTTCCAACATAGTTTTAACCCTCTAGATGTAGAAGTAGGAGAATTAAGTGATTTTTCGCAAGACCTGAAAACGTTAAAAAATCTAATACCCGGCCAAGCCAAAAATGGCTGATTTTCAGCCAAAATTTTTTTTTCCACAAATCAAACACGCACTATATTCCCTCTTTGGGAACTCTTTTGGGATGCTTTCCAACATAGTTTTAACCCTCTAGATGTAGAAGTAGGAGAATTAAGTGATTTTTCGCAAAACCTGAAAACGTTAAAAAATCTAATACCCGGCCAAGCCAAAAATGGCTGATTTTCAGCCAAAATTTTTTTTTCCACAAATCAAACACGCACTATATTCCCTCTTTGGGAACTCTTTTGGGATGCTTTCCAACATAGTTTTAACCCTCTAGATGTAGAAGTAGAATTAAGTGATTTTTCGCAAAACCTGAAAACGTCAAAAAATCTAATACCCGGCCAAGCCAAAAATGGCTGAATTTCAGCCAAAAAATTATTTTTGCACAAATCAAACACGCACTATATTCCCTCTTTGGGAACTCTTTTGGGATGCTTTCCAACATAGTTTTAACCCTCTAGATGTAGAAGTAGGAGAATTAAGTGATTTTTTGAAAACCTGAAAACGTCAAAAAATCTAATACCCGGCCAAGCCACAAATGTCTGATTTTCAGCCAAATTTTTTTTTTCCACAAATCAAACACGCACTATATTCCCTCTTTGGGAACTCTTTTGGGATGCTTTCCAACATAGTTTTAACCCTCTAGATGTAGAAGTAGGAGAATTAACTGATTTTTCGAAAACCTGAAAACGTTAAAAAATCTAATACCCGGCCAAGCCAAAAATGGCTGATTTTCAGCCAAATTTTTTTTCCCACAAATCAAACACGCACTATATTCCTACTTTGGGAACTCTTTTGGGATGCTTTCCAACATAGTTTTAACCCTCTAGATGTAGAAGTAGGAGAATTAACTGATTTTTCGAAAACCTGAAAACGTCAAAAAATCTAATACCCGGCCAAGCCAAAAATGGCTGATTTTCAGTCAAATTTTTTTTCCCACAAATCAAACACGCACTATATTCCCTCTTTGGGAACTCTTTTGGGATGCTTTCCAACACAGTTTTAACCCTCTAGATGTAGAAGTAGAAGAATTAAGTGATTTTTCGAAAACCTGAAAACGTCAAAAAATCTAATACCCGGCCAAGCCAAAAATGGCTGATTTTCAGCCAAAATTTTTTTTTTCAAAAATCAAACACGCACTATATTCCCTCTTTGGGAACTCTTTTGGGATGCTTTCCAACATAGTTTTAACCCTCTAGATGTAGAAGTAGGAGAATTAAGTGATTTTTCGAAAACCTGAAAACGTCAAAAAATCTAATACCCGGCCAAGACAAAAATGGCTGATTTTCAGCCAAAAATTTTTTTTCCACAAATCAAACACGCACTATATTCCCTCTTTGGGAACTCTTTTGGGATGCTTTCCAACATAGTTTTAACCGTCTAGATGTAGAAGTAGGAGAATTAAGTGATTTTTCGCAAAACCTGAAAACGTCAAAAAATCTAATACCCGGCCAAGCCAAAAATGGCTGATTTTCAGCCAAAATTTTTTTTTCCACAAATCAAACACGCACTATATTCCCTCTTTGGGAACTCTTTTGGGATGCTTTCCAACATAGTTTTAACCCTCTAGATGTAGAAGTAGAATTAAGTGATTTTTCGCAAAACCTGAAAACGTCAAAAAATCTAATACCCGGCCAAGCCAAAAATGGCTGATTTTCAGCCAAAATTTTTTTTCCACAAATCAAACACGCACTATATTCCCTCTTTGGGAACTCTTTTCTGATGCTTTCCAACATAGTTTTAACCCTCTAGATGTATAAGTAGGAGAATTAAGTGATTTTTCGAAAACCTGAAAACGTCAAAAAATCTAATACCCGACCAAGCCAAAAATGGCTGATTTTCAGCCAAAATTTTTTTTTCCACAAATCAAACACGCACTATATTCCCTCTTTGGGAACTCTTTTGGGATGCTTTCCAACACAGTTTTAACCCTCTAGATGTAGAAGTAGGAGAATTAAGTGATTTTTCGCAAAACCTGAAAACGTTAAAAAATCTAATACCCGGCCAAGCCAAAAATGGCTGATTTTCAGCCAAAATTTTTTTTTCCACAAATCAAACACGCACTATATTCACTCTTTGGGAACTCTTTTGGGATGCTTTCCAACATAGTTTTAACCCTCTAGATGTAGAAGTAGGAGAATTAAGTGATTTTTCGCAAAACCTGAAAACGTTAAAAAATCTAATACCCGGCCAAGCCAAAAATGGCTGATTTTCAGCCAAAATTTTTTTTTCCACAAATCAAACACGCACTATATTCCCTCTTTGGGAACTCTTTTGGGATGCTTTCCAACATAGTTTTAACCCTCTAGATGTAGAAGTAGAATTAAGTGATTTTTCACAAAACCTGAAAACGTCAAAAAATCTAATACCCGGCCAAGCCAAAAATGGCTGAATTTCAGCCAAAAATTTTTTTTTGCACAAATCAAACACGCACTATATTCCCTCTTTGGGAACTCTTTTGGGATGCTTTCCAACATAGTTTTAACCCTCTAGATGTAGAAGTAGGAGAATTAAGTGATTTTTCGCAAAACCTGAAAACGTCAAAAAATCTAATACCCGGCCAAGCCAAAAATGGCTGATTTTAAGCCAAATTTTTTTTTCCACAAATCAAACACGCACTATATTCCCTCTTTGGGAACTCTTTTGGGATGCTTTCCAACATAGTTTTAACCCTCTAGATGTAGAAGTAGGATAATTAAGTGATTTTTCGCAAAACCTGAAAACGTCAAAAAATCTAATACCCGGCCAAGCCAAAAGTGGCTGATTTTCAGCCCAAATTTTTTTTTTCCACAAATCAAACACGCACTATATTCCCTCTTTGGGAACTCTTTTGGGATGCTTTCCAACATAGTTTTAACCCTCTAGATGTAGAAGTAGGAGAATTAAGTGATTTTTCGAAAACCTGAAAACGTCAAAAAATCTAATACCCGGCCAAGCCAAAAATGGCTGAATTTCAGCCAAAATTTTTTTTTCCACAAATCAAACACGCACTATATTCCCTCTTTGGGAACTCTTTTGGGATGCTTTCCAACATAGTTTTAACCCTCTAGATGTAGAAGTAGGAGAATTAAGTGATTTTTTGCAAAACCTGAAAACGTCAAAAAATCTAATACCCGGCCAAGCCAAAAATGGCAGATTTTCAGCCAACATTTTTTTTCCCACGAATCAAACACGCACTATACCCCCTCTTTGGGAACTCTTTTGGAATGCTTTCCAACATAGTTTTAACACTCTAGATGTAGAAGTAGGAGAATTAAGTGATTTTTAAGTAGGAGAATTAAGTGATTTTTCGAAAACCTGAAAACGTCAAAAAATCTAATACCCGGCCAAGCCAAAAATGGCTGATTTTCAGCCAAAATTATTTTTTCCAAAAATCAAACACGCACTATATTCCCTCTTTGGGAACTCTTTTGGGATGCTTTCCAACATAGTTTTAACCCTCTAGATGTAGAAGTAGGAGAATTAAGTGATTTTTCGCAAAACCTGAAAACGTCAAAAAATCTAATACCCGGCCAAGCCAAAAATGGCAGATTTTCAGCCAACATTTTTTTTCCCACGAATCAAACACGCACTATACCCCCTCTTTGGGAACTCTTTTGGAATGCTTTCCAACATAGTTTTAACACTCTAGATGTAGAAGTAGGAGAATTAAGTGATTTTTCGCAAAACCTGAAAACGTCAAAAAATCTAATACCCGGCCAAGCCAAAAATGGCTGATTTTCAGCCAAAATTTTTTTTTCCACAAATCAAACACGCACTATATTCCCTCTTTGGGAACTCTTTTGGGATGCTTTCCAACATAGTTTTAATCCTCTAGATGTAGAAGTAGGAGAATTAAGTGATTTTTCGAAAACCTGAAAACGTCAAAAAATCTAATACCCGGCCAAGCCAAAAATGGCTGATTTTCAGCCAAAATTATTTTTTCCAAAAATCAAACACGCACTATATTCCCTCTTTGGGAACTCTTTTGGGATGCTTTCCTACATAGTTTTAACCCTCTAAATGTAGAAGTAGGAGAATTAAGTGATTTTTCGAAAACCTGAAAACGTCAAAAAATCTAATACCCGGCCAAGACAAAAATGGCTGATTTTCAGCCAAAAATTTTTTTTCCACAAATCAAACACGCACTATATTCCCTCTTTGGGAACTCTTTTGGCATGATTTCCAACATAGTTTTAACCCTCTAGATGTAGAAGTAGAATTAAGTGATTTTTCGCAAAACCTGAAAACGTCAAAAAATCTAATACCCGGCCAAGCCAAAAATGGCTGATTTTCAGCCAAAATTTTTTTTCCACAAATCAAACACGCACTATATTCCCTCTTTGGGAACTCTTTTCTGATGCTTTCCAACATAGTTTTAACCCTCTAGATGTATAAGTAGGAGAATTAAGTGATTTTTCGAAAACCTGAAAACGTCAAAAAATCTAATACCCGACCAAGCCAAAAATGGCTGATTTTCAGCCAAAATTTTTTTTTCCACAAATCAAACACGCACTATATTCCCTCTTTGGGAACTCTTTTGGAATGCTTTCCAACATAGTTTTAACACTCTAGATGTAGAAGTAGGAGAATTAAGTGATTTTTCGAAAACCTGAAAACGTCAAAAAATCTAATACCCGGCCAAGCCAAAAATGGCTGATTTTCAGCCAAAATTTTTTTTTCCACAAATCAAACACGCACTATATTCCCTCTTTGGGAACTCTTTTGGGATGCTTTCCAACACAGTTTTAACCCTCTAGATGTAGAAGTAGGAGAATTAAGTGATTTTTCGCAAAACCTGAAAACGTCAAAAAATCTAATACCCGGCCAAGCCAAAAATGGCTGATTTTCAGCCAAAATTTTTTTTTCCACAAATCAAACACGCACTATAGTCCCTCTTTGGGAACTCTTTTGGGATGCTTTCCAACATAGTTTTAACCCTCTAGATGTAGAAGTAGGAGAATTAACTGATTTTTCAAAAACCTGAAAACGTCAAAAAATCTAATACCCGGCCAAGCCAAAAATGGCTGATTTTCAGTCAAATTTTTTTTCCCACAAATCAAACACGCACTATATTCCCTCTTTGGGAACTCTTTTGGGATGCTTTCCAACACAGTTTTAACCCTCTAGATGTAGAAGTAGAAGAATTAAGTGATTTTTCGAAAACCTGAAAACGTCAAAAAATCTAATACCCGGCCAAGCCAAAAATGGCTGATTTTCAGCCAAAATTTTTTTTTCCAAAAATCAAACACGCACTATATTCCCTCTTTGGGAACTCTTTTGGGATGCTTTCCAACATAGTTTTAACCCTCTAGATGTAGAAGTAGGAGAATTAAGTGATTTTTCGAAAACCTGAAAACGTCAAAAAATCTAATACCCGGCCAAGACAAAAATGGCTGATTTTCAGCCAAAAATTTTTTTTCCACAAATCAAACACGCACTATATTCCCTCTTTGGGAACTCTTTTGGGATGCTTTCCAACATAGTTTTAACCCTCTAGATGTAGAAGTAGGAGAATTAAGTGATTTTTCGCAAAACCTGAAAACGTCAAAAAATCTAATACCCGGCCAAGCCAAAAATGGCTGATTTTCAGCCAAAATTTTTTTTTCCACAAATCAAACACGCACTATATTCCCTCTTTGGGAACTCTTTTGGGATGCTTTCCAACATAGTTTTAACCCTCTAGATGTAGAAGTAGAATTAAGTGATTTTTCGCAAAACCTGAAAACGTCAAAAAATCTAATACCCGGCCAAGCCAAAAATGGCTGATTTTCAGCCAAAATTTTTTTTCCACAAATCAAACACGCACTATATTCCCTCTTTGGGAACTCTTTTCTGATGCTTTCCAACATAGTTTTAACCCTCTAGATGTATAAGTAGGAGAATTAAGTGATTTTTCGAAAACCTGAAAACGTCAAAAAATCTAATACCCGACCAAGCCAAAAATGGCTGATTTTCAGCCAAAATTTTTTTTTCCACAAATCAAACACGCACTATATTCCCTCTTTGGGAACTCTTTTGGGATGCTTTCCAACACAGTTTTAACCCTCTAGATGTAGAAGTAGGAGAATTAAGTGATTTTTCGCAAAACCTGAAAACGTTAAAAAATCTAATACCCGGCCAAGCCAAAAATGGCTGATTTTCAGCCAAAATTTTTTTTTCCACAAATCAAACACGCACTATATTCCCTCTTTGGGAACTCTTTTGGGATGCTTTCCAACATAGTTTTAACCCTCTAGATGTAGAAGTAGGAGAATTAAGTGATTTTTCGCAAAACCTGAAAACGTTAAAAAATCTAATACCCGGCCAAGCCAAAAATGGCTGATTTTCAGCCAAAATTTTTTTTTCCACAAATCAAACACGCACTATATTCCCTCTTTGGGAACTCTTTTGGGATGCTTTCCAACATAGTTTTAACCCTCTAGATGTAGAAGTAGAATTAAGTGATTTTTCACAAAACCTGAAAACGTCAAAAAATCTAATACCCGGCCAAGCCAAAAATGGCTGAATTTCAGCCAAAAAATTTTTTTTGCACAAATCAAACACGCACTATATTCCCTCTTTGGGAACTCTTTTGGGATGCTTTCCAACATAGTTTTAACCCTCTAGATGTAGAAGTAGGAGAATTCAGTGATTTTTCGCAAAACCTGAAAACGTCAAAAAATCTAATACCCGGCCAAGCCAAAAATGGCTGATTTTAAGCCAAAATTTTTTTTCCACAAATCAAACACGCACTATATTCCCTCTTTGGGAACTCTTTTGGGATGCTTTCCAACATAGTTTTAACCCTCTAGATGTAGAAGTAGGAGAATTAAGTGATTTTTCGAAAACCTGAAAACGTCAAAAAATCTAATACCCGGCCAAGCCAAAAATGGCTGAATTTCAGCCAAAATTTTTTTTTCCACAAATCAAACACGCACTATATTCCCTCTTTGGGAACTCTTTTGGGATGCTTTCCAACATAGTTTTAACCCTCTAGATGTAGAAGTAGGAGAATTAAGTGATTTTTTGCAAAACCTGAAAACGTCAAAAAATCTAATACCCGGCCAAGCCAAAAATGGCAGATTTTCAGCCAACATTTTTTTTCCCACGAATCAAACACGCACTATACCCCCTCTTTGGGAACTCTTTTGGAATGCTTTCCAACATAGTTTTAACACTCTAGATGTAGAAGTAGGAGAATTAAGTGATTTTTAAGTAGGAGAATTAAGTGATTTTTCGAAAACCTGAAAACGTCAAAAAATCTAATACCCGGCCAAGCCAAAAATGGCTGATTTTCAGCCAAAATTATTTTTTCCAAAAATCAAACACGCACTATATTCCCTCTTTGGGAACTCTTTTGGGATGCTTTCCTACATAGTTTTAACCCTCTAAATGTAGAAGTAGGAGAATTAAGTGATTTTTCGAAAACCTGAAAACGTCAAAAAATCTAATACCCGGCCAAGACAAAAATGGCTGATTTTCAGCCAAAAATTTTTTTTCCACAAATCAAACACGCACTATATTCCCTCTTTGGGAACTCTTTTGGGATGCTTTCCAACATAGTTTTAACCCTCTAGATGTAGAAGTAGGAGAATTAAGTGATTTTTCGCAAAACCTGAAAACGTCAAAAAATCTAATACCCGGCCAAGCCAAAAATGGCTGAATTTCAGCCAAAATTTTTTTTTCCACAAATCAAACACGCACTATATTCCCTCTTTGGGAACTCTTTTGGGATGCTTTCCAACATAGTTTTAACCCTCTAGATGTAGAAGTAGGAGAATTAAGTGATTTTTCGCAAAACCTGAAAACGTCAAAAAATCTAATACCCGGCCAAGCCAAAAATGGCTGATTTTCAGCCAAATTTTTTTTTTCCACAAATCAAACACGCACTATATTCCCTCTTTGGGAACTCTTTTGGGATGCTTTCCAACATAGTTTTAACCCTCTAGATGTAGAAGTAGGAGAATTAAGTGATTTTTCGCAAAACCTGAAAACGTTAAAAAATCTAATACCCGGCCAAGCCAAAAATGGCTGATTTTCAGCCAAAATTTTTTTTTCCACAAATCAAACACGCACTATATTCCCTCTTTGGGAACTCTTTTGGGATGCTTTCCAACATAGTTTTAACCCTCTAGATGTAGAAGTAGGAGAATTAAGTGATTTTTCGCAAAACCTGAAAACGTTAAAAAATCTAATACCCGGCCAAGCCAAAAATGGCTGATTTTCAGCCAAAATTTTTTTTTCCACAAATCAAACACGCACTATATTCCCTCTTTGGGAACTCTTTTGGGATGCTTTCCAACATAGTTTTAACCCTCTAGATGTAGAAGTAGAATTAAGTGATTTTTCGCAAAACCTGAAAACGTCAAAAAATCTAATACCCGGCCAAGCCAAAAATGGCTGAATTTCAGCCAAAAAATTTATTTTGCACAAATCAAACACGCACTATATTCCCTCTTTGGGAACTCTTTTGGGATGCTTTCCAACATAGTTTTAACCCTCTAGATGTAGAAGTAGGAGAATTAAGTGATTTTTCGCAAAACCTGAAAACGTCAAAAAATCTAATACCCGGCCAAGCCAAAAATGGCAGATTTTCAGCCAACATTTTTTTTCCCACGAATCAAACACGCACTATACCCCCTCTTTGGGAACTCTTTTGGAATGCTTTCCAACATAGTTTTAACCCTCTAGATGTAGAAGTAGGAGAATTAAGTGATTTTTCGCAAAACCTGAAAACGTCAAAAAATCTAATACCCGGCCAAGCCAAAAATGGCAGATTTTCAGCCAACATTTTTTTTCCCACGAATCAAACACGCACTATACCCCCTCTTTGGGAACTCTTTTGGAATGCTTTCCAACATAGTTTTAACCCTCTAGATGTAGAAGTAGGAGAATTAAGTGATTTTTCGCAAAACCTGAAAACGTCAAAAAATCTAATACCCGACCAAGCCAAAAATGGCTGATTTTCAGCCAAAATTTTTTTTTCCAAAAATCAAACACGCACTATATTCCCTCTTTGGGAACTCTTTTGGGATGCTTTCCAACATAGTTTTAACCCTCTAGATGTAGAAGTAGGAGAATTAAGTGATTTTTCGAAAACCTGAAAACGTCAAAAAATCTAATACCCGGCCAAGACAAAAATGGCTGATTTTCAGCCAAAAATTTTTTTTCCACAAATCAAACACGCACTATATTCCCTCTTTGGGAACTCTTTTGGGATGCTTTCCAACATAGTTTTAACCCTCTAGATGTAGAAGTAGGAGAATTAAGTGATTTTTCGCAAAACCTGAAAACGTCAAAAAATCTAATACCCGGCCAAGCCAAAAATGGCTGATTTTCAGCCAAAATTTTTTTTTCCACAAATCAAACACGCACTATATTCCCTCTTTGGGAACTCTTTTGGGATGCTTTCCAACATAGTTTTAACCCTCTAGATGTAGAAGTAGGAGAATTAAGTGATTTTTCGCAAAACCTGAAAACGTCAAAAAATCTAATACCCGGCCAAGCCAAAAATGGCTGATTTTCAGCCAAAATTTTTTTTTCCACAAATCAAACACGCACTATATTCCCTCTTTGGGAACTCTTTTGGGATGCTTTCCAACACAGTTTTAACCCTCTAGATGTAGAAGTAGGAGAATTAAGTGATTTTTCGCAAAACCTGAAAACGTTAAAAAATCTAATACCCGGCCAAGCCAAAAATGGCTGATTTTCAGCCAAAATTTTTTTTTCCACAAATCAAACACGCACTATATTCCCTCTTTGGGAACTCTTTTGGGATGCTTTCCAACATAGTTTTAACCCTCTAGATGTAGAAGTAGGAGAATTAAGTGATTTTTCGCAAAACCTGAAAACGTTAAAAAATCTAATACCCGGCCAAGCCAAAAATGGCTGATTTTCAGCCAAAATTTTTTTTTCCACAAATCAAACACGCACTATATTCCCTCTTTGGGAACTCTTTTGGGATGCTTTCCAACATAGTTTTAACCCTCTAGATGTAGAAGTAGAATTAAGTGATTTTTCACAAAACCTGAAAACGTCAAAAAATCTAATACCCGGCCAAGCCAAAAATGGCTGAATTTCAGCCAAAAAATTTTTTTTGCACAAATCAAACACGCACTATATTCCCTCTTTGGGAACTCTTTTGGGATGCTTTCCAACATAGTTTTAACCCTCTAGATGTAGAAGTAGGAGAATTAAGTGATTTTTCGCAAAACCTGAAAACGTCAAAAAATCTAATACCCGGCCAAGCCAAAAATGGCTGATTTTAAGCCAAAATTTTTTTTCCACAAATCAAACACGCACTATATTCCCTCTTTGGGAACTCTTTTGGGATGCTTTCCAACATAGTTTTAACCCTCTAGATGTAGAAGTAGGAGAATTAAGTGATTTTTCGAAAACCTGAAAACGTCAAAAAATCTAATACCCGGCCAAGCCAAAAATGGCTGAATTTCAGCCAAAATTTTTTTTTCCACAAATCAAACACGCACTATATTCCCTCTTTGGGAACTCTTTTGGGATGCTTTCCAACATAGTTTTAACCCTCTAGATGTAGAAGTAGGAGAATTAAGTGATTTTTTGCAAAACCTGAAAACGTCAAAAAATCTAATACCCGGCCAAGCCAAAAATGGCAGATTTTCAGCCAACATTTTTTTTCCCACGAATCAAACACACACTATACCCCCTCTTTGGGAACTCTTTTGGAATGCTTTCCAACATAGTTTTAACACTCTAGATGTAGAAGTAGGAGAATTAAGTGATTTTTCGCAAAACCTGAAAACGTCAAAAAATCTAATACCCGGCCAAGCCAAAAATGGCTGATTTTCAGCCAAAATTTTTTTTTCCACAAATCAAACACGCACTATATTCCCTCTTTGGGAACTCTTTTGGGATGCTTTCCAACATAGTTTTAATCCTCTAGATGTAGAAGTAGGAGAATTAAGTGATTTTTCGAAAACCTGAAAACGTCAAAAAATCTAATACCCGGCCAAGCCAAAAATGGCTGATTTTCAGCCAAAATTATTTTTTCCAAAAATCAAACACGCACTATATTCCCTCTTTGGGAACTCTTTTGGGATGCTTTCCTACATAGTTTTAACCCTCTAAATGTAGAAGTAGGAGAATTAAGTGATTTTTCGAAAACCTGAAAACGTCAAAAAATCTAATACCCGGCCAAGACAAAAATGGCTGATTTTCAGCCAAAAATCTTTTTTCCACAAATCAAACACGCACTATATTCCCTCTTTGGGAACTCTTTTGGGATGCTTTCCAACATAGTTTTAACCCTCTAGATGTAGAAGTAGGAGAATTAAGTGATTTTTCGCAAAACCTGAAAACGTCAAAAAATCTAATACCCGGCCAAGCCAAAAATGGCTGATTTTCAGCCAAAATTTTTTTTTCCACAAATCAAACACGCACTATATTCCCTCTTTGGGAACTCTTTTGGGATGCTTTCCAACATAGTTTTAACCCTCTAGATGTAGAAGTAGGAGAATTAAGTGATTTTTCGCAAAACCTGAAAACGTCAACAAATCTAATACCCGGCCAAGCCAAAAATGGCTGATTTTCAGCCAAATTTTTTTTTTCCACAAATCAAACACGCACTATATTCCCTCTTTGGGAACTCTTTTGGGATGCTTTCCAACATAGTTTTAACCCTCTAGATGTAGAAGTAGGAGAATTAAGTGATTTTTCGCAAAACCTGAAAACGTTAAAAAATCTAATACCCGGCCAAGCCAAAAATGGCTGATTTTCAGCCAAAATTTTTTTTTCCACAAATCAAACACGCACTATATTCCCTCTTTGGGAACTCTTTTGGGATGCTTTCCAACATAGTTTTAACCCTCTAGATGTAGAAGTAGGAGAATTAAGTGATGTTTCGCAAAACCTGAAAACGTCAAAAAATCTAATACCCGGCCAAGCCAAAAATGGCTGATTTTCAGCCAAATTTTTTTTTTCCACAAATCAAACACGCACTATATTCCCTCTTTGGGAACTCTTTTGGGATGCTTTCCAACATAGTTTTAACCCTCTAGATGTAGAAGTAGGAGAATTAAGTGATTTTTCGCAAAACCTGAAAACGTTAAAAAATCTAATACCCGGCCAAGCCAAAAATGGCTGATTTTCAGCCAAAATTTTTTTTTCCACAAATCAAACACGCACTATATTCCCTCTTTGGGAACTCTTTTGGGATGCTTTCCAACATAGTTTTAACCCTCTAGATGTAGAAGTAGGAGAATTAAGTGATTTTTCGCAAAACCTGAAAACGTTAAAAAATCTAATACCCGGCCAAGCCAAAAATGGCTGATTTTCAGCCAAAATTTTTTTTTCCACAAATCAAACACGCACTATATTCCCTCTTTGGGAACTCTTTTGGGATGCTTTCCAACATAGTTTTAACCCTCTAGATGTAGAAGTAGAATTAAGTGATTTTTCGCAAAACCTGAAAACGTCAAAAAATCTAATACCCGGCCAAGCCAAAAATGGCTGAATTTCAGCCAAAAAATTTATTTTGCACAAATCAAACACGCACTATATTCCCTCTTTGGGAACTCTTTTGGGATGCTTTCCAACATAGTTTTAACCCTCTAGATGTAGAAGTAGGAGAATTAAGTGATTTTTCGCAAAACCTGAAAACGTCAAAAAATCTAATACCCGGCCAAGCCAAAAATGGCAGATTTTCAGCCAACATTTTTTTTCCCACGAATCAAACACGCACTATACCCCCTCTTTGGGAACTCTTTTGGAATGCTTTCCAACATAGTTTTAACCCTCTAGATGTAGAAGTAGGAGAATTAAGTGATTTTTCGCAAAACCTGAAAACGTCAAAAAATCTAATACCCGGCCAAGCCAAAAATGGCAGATTTTCAGCCAACATTTTTTTTCCCACGAATCAAACACGCACTATACCCCCTCTTTGGGAACTCTTTTGGAATGCTTTCCAACATAGTTTTAACCCTCTAGATGTAGAAGTAGGAGAATTAAGTGATTTTTCGCAAAACCTGAAAACGTCAAAAAATCTAATACCCGACCAAGCCAAAAATGGCTGATTTTCAGCCAAAATTTTTTTTTCCAAAAATCAAACACGCACTATATTCCCTCTTTGGGAACTCTTTTGGGATGCTTTCCAACATAGTTTTAACCCTCTAGATGTAGAAGTAGGAGAATTAAGTGATTTTTCGAAAACCTGAAAACGTCAAAAAATCTAATACCCGGCCAAGACAAAAATGGCTGATTTTCAGCCAAAAATTTTTTTTCCACAAATCAAACACGCACTATATTCCCTCTTTGGGAACTCTTTTGGGATGCTTTCCAACATAGTTTTAACCCTCTAGATGTAGAAGTAGGAGAATTAAGTGATTTTTCGCAAAACCTGAAAACGTCAAAAAATCTAATACCCGGCCAAGCCAAAAATGGCTCATTTTCAGCCAAAATTTTTTTTTCCACAAATCAAACACGCACTATATTCCCTCTTTGGGAACTCTTTTGGGATGCTTTCCAACATAGTTTTAACCCTCTAGATGTAGAAGTAGGAGAATTAAGTGATTTTTCGCAAAACCTGAAAACGTCAAAAAATCTAATACCCGGCCAAGCCAAAAATGGCTGATTTTCAGCCAAAATTTTTTTTTCCACAAATCAAACACGCACTATATTCCCTCTTTGGGAACTCTTTTGGGATGCTTTCCAACACAGTTTTAACCCTCTAGATGTAGAAGTAGGAGAATTAAGTGATTTTTCGCAAAACCTGAAAACGTTAAAAAATCTAATACCCGGCCAAGCCAAAAATGGCTGATTTTCAGCCAAAATTTTTTTTTCCACAAATCAAACACGCACTATATTCCCTCTTTGGGAACTCTTTTGGGATGCTTTCCAACATAGTTTTAACCCTCTAGATGTAGAAGTAGGAGAATTAAGTGATTTTTCGCAAAACCTGAAAACGTTAAAAAATCTAATACCCGGCCAAGCCAAAAATGGCTGATTTTCAGCCAAAATTTTTTTTTCCACAAATCAAACACGCACTATATTCCCTCTTTGGGAACTCTTTTGGGATGCTTTCCAACATAGTTTTAACCCTCTAGATGTAGAAGTAGAATTAAGTGATTTTTCACAAAACCTGAAAACGTCAAAAAATCTAATACCCGGCCAAGCCAAAAATGGCTGAATTTCAGCCAAAAAATTTTTTTTGCACAAATCAAACACGCACTATATTCCCTCTTTGGGAACTCTTTTGGGATGCTTTCCAACATAGTTTTAACCCTCTAGATGTAGAAGTAGGAGAATTAAGTGATTTTTCGCAAAACCTGAAAACGTCAAAAAATCTAATACCCGGCCAAGCCAAAAATGGCTGATTTTAAGCCAAAATTTTTTTTCCACAAATCAAACACGCACTATATTCCCTCTTTGGGAACTCTTTTGGGATGCTTTCCAACATAGTTTTAACCCTCTAGATGTAGAAGTAGGAGAATTAAGTGATTTTTCGAAAACCTGAAAACGTCAAAAAATCTAATACCCGGCCAAGCCAAAAATGGCTGAATTTCAGCCAAAATTTTTTTTTCCACAAATCAAACACGCACTATATTCCCTCTTTGGGAACTCTTTTGGGATGCTTTCCAACATAGTTTTAACCCTCTAGATGTAGAAGTAGGAGAATTAAGTGATTTTTTGCAAAACCTGAAAACGTCAAAAAATCTAATACCCGGCCAAGCCAAAAATGGCAGATTTTCAGCCAACATTTTTTTTCCCACGAATCAAACACGCACTATACCCCCTCTTTGGGAACTCTTTTGGAATGCTTTCCAACATAGTTTTAACACTCTAGATGTAGAAGTAGGAGAATTAAGTGATTTTTCGCAAAACCTGAAAACGTCAAAAAATCTAATACCCGGCCAAGCCAAAAATGGCTGATTTTCAGCCAAAATTTTTTTTTCCACAAATCAAACACGCACTATATTCCCTCTTTGGGAACTCTTTTGGGATGCTTTCCAACATAGTTTTAATCCTCTAGATGTAGAAGTAGGAGAATTAAGTGATTTTTCGAAAACCTGAAAACGTCAAAAAATCTAATACCCGGCCAAGCCAAAAATGGCTGATTTTCAGCCAAAATTATTTTTTCCAAAAATCAAACACGCACTATATTCCCTCTTTGGGAACTCTTTTGGGATGCTTTCCTACATAGTTTTAACCCTCTAAATGTAGAAGTAGGAGAATTAAGTGATTTTTCGAAAACCTGAAAACGTCAAAAAATCTAATACCCGGCCAAGACAAAAATGGCTGATTTTCAGCCAAAAATCTTTTTTCCACAAATCAAACACGCACTATATTCCCTCTTTGGGAACTCTTTTGGGATGCTTTCCAACATAGTTTTAACCCTCTAGATGTAGAAGTAGGAGAATTAAGTGATTTTTCGCAAAACCTGAAAACGTCAAAAAATCTAATACCCGGCCAAGCCAAAAATGGCTGATTTTCAGCCAAAATTTTTTTTTCCACAAATCAAACACGCACTATATTCCCTCTTTGGGAACTCTTTTGGGATGCTTTCCAACATAGTTTTAACCCTCTAGATGTAGAAGTAGGAGAATTAAGTGATTTTTCGCAAAACCTGAAAACGTCAACAAATCTAATACCCGGCCAAGCCAAAAATGGCTGATTTTCAGCCAAATTTTTTTTTTCCACAAATCAAACACGCACTATATTCCCTCTTTGGGAACTCTTTTGGGATGCTTTCCAACATAGTTTTAACCCTCTAGATGTAGAAGTAGGAGAATTAAGTGATTTTTCGCAAAACCTGAAAACGTTAAAAAATCTAATACCCGGCCAAGCCAAAAATGGCTGATTTTCAGCCAAAAATTTTTTTTCCACAAATCAAACACGCACTATATTCCCTCTTTGGGAACTCTTTTGGGATGCTTTCCAACATAGTTTTAACCCTCTAGATGTAGAAGTAGGAGAATTAAGTGATGTTTCGCAAAACCTGAAAACGTCAAAAAATCTAATACCCGGCCAAGCCAAAAATGGCTGATTTTCAGCCAAATTTTTTTTTTCCACAAATCAAACACGCACTATATTCCCTCTTTGGGAACTCTTTTGGGATGCTTTCCAACATAGTTTTAACCCTCTAGATGTAGAAGTAGGAGAATTAAGTGATTTTTCGCAAAACCTGAAAACGTTAAAAAATCTAATACCCGGCCAAGCCAAAAATGGCTGATTTTCAGCCAAAATTTTTTTTTCCACAAATCAAACACGCACTATATTCCCTCTTTGGGAACTCTTTTGGGATGCTTTCCAACATAGTTTTAACCCTCTAGATGTAGAAGTAGGAGAATTAAGTGATTTTTCGCAAAACCTGAAAACGTTAAAAAATCTAATACCCGGCCAAGCCAAAAATGGCTGATTTTCAGCCAAAATTTTTTTTTCCACAAATCAAACACGCACTATATTCCCTCTTTGGGAACTCTTTTGGGATGCTTTCCAACATAGTTTTAACCCTCTAGATGTAGAAGTAGAATTAAGTGATTTTTCGCAAAACCTGAAAACGTCAAAAAATCTAATACCCGGCCAAGCCAAAAATGGCTGAATTTCAGCCAAAAAATTTATTTTGCACAAATCAAACACGCACTATATTCCCTCTTTGGGAACTCTTTTGGGATGCTTTCCAACATAGTTTTAACCCTCTAGATGTAGAAGTAGGAGAATTAAGTGATTTTTCGCAAAACCTGAAAACGTCAAAAAATCTAATACCCGGCCAAGCTAAAAATGGCAGATTTTCAGCCAACATTTTTTTTCCCACGAATCAAACACGCACTATACCCCCTCTTTGGGAACTCTTTTGGAATGCTTTCCAACATAGTTTTAACCCTCTAGATGTAGAAGTAGGAGAATTAAGTGATTTTTCGCAAAACCTGAAAACGTCAAAAAATCTAATACCCGGCCAAGCCAAAAATGGCAGATTTTCAGCCAACATTTTTTTTCCCACGAATCAAACACGCACTATACCCCCTCTTTGGGAACTCTTTTGGAATGCTTTCCAACATAGTTTTAACCCTCTAGATGTAGAAGTAGGAGAATTAAGTGATTTTTCGCAAAACCTGAAAACGTCAAAAAATCTAATACCCGACCAAGCCAAAAATGGCTGATTTTCAGCCAAAATTTTTTTTTCCAAAAATCAAACACGCACTATATTCCCTCTTTGGGAACTCTTTTGGGATGCTTTCCAACATAGTTTTAACCCTCTAGATGTAGAAGTAGGAGAATTAAGTGATTTTTCGAAAACCTGAAAACGTCAAAAAATCTAATACCCGGCCAAGACAAAAATGGCTGATTTTCAGCCAAAAATTTTTTTTCCACAAATCAAACACGCACTATATTCCCTCTTTGGGAACTCTTTTGGGATGCTTTCCAACATAGTTTTAACCCTCTAGATGTAGAAGTAGGAGAATTAAGTGATTTTTCGCAAAACCTGAAAACGTCAAAAAATCTAATACCCGACCAAGCCAAAAATGGCTGATTTTCAGCCAAAATTTTTTTTTCCACAAATCAAACACGCACTATATTCCCTCTTTGGGAACTCTTTTCTGATGCTTTCCAACATAGTTTTAACCCTCTAGATGTATAAGTAGGAGAATTAAGTGATTTTTCGAAAACCTGAAAACGTCAAAAAATCTAATAGCCGGCCAAGCCAAAAATGGCTGATTTTCAGCCAAAAATTTTTTTTCCACAAATCAAACACGCACTATATTCCCTCTTTGGGAACTCTTTTGGGATGCTTTCCAACATAGTTTTAACACTCTAGATGTAGAAGTAGGAGAATTAAGTGATTTTTCGCAAAACCTGAAAACGTCAAAAAATCTAATACCCGACCAAGCCAAAAATGGCTGATTTTCAGCCAAAATTTTTTTTTCCACAAATCAAACACGCACTATATTCCCTCTTTGGGAACTCTTTTGGAATGCTTTCCAACATAGTTTTAACCCTCTAGATGTAGAAGTAGAATTAAGTGATTTTTCACAAAACCTGAAAACGTCAAAAAATCTAATACCCGGCCAAGCCAAAAATGGCTGAATTTCAGCCAAAAATTTTTTTTTCCACAAATCAAACACGCACTATATTCCCTCTTTGGGAACTCTTTTGGGATGCTTTCCAACATAGTTTTAACCCTCTAGATGTAGAAGTAGAATTAAGTGATTTTTCACAAAACCTGAAAACGTCAAAAAATCTAATACCCGGCCAAGCCAAAAATGGCTGAATTTCAGCCAAAAATTTTTTTTTGCACAAATCAAACACGCACTATATTCCCTCTTTGGGAACTCTTTTGGGATGCTTTCCAACATAGTTTTAACCCTCTAGATGTAGAAGTAGGAGAATTAAGTGATTTTTCGCAAAACCTGAAAACGTCAAAAAATCTAATACCCGGCCAAGCCAAAAATGGCTGATTTTAAGCCAAAAATTTTTTTCCACAAATCAAACACGCACTATATTCCCTCTTTGGGAACTCTTTTGGGATGCTTTCCAACATAGTTTTAACCCTCTAGATGTAGAAGTAGGAGAATTAAGTGATTTTTCGAAAACCTGAAAACGTCAAAAAATCTAATACCCGGCCAAGCCAAAAATGGCTGAATTTCAGCAAAAATTTTTTTTTCCACAAATCAAACACGCACTATATTCCCTCTTTGGGAACTCTTTTGGGATGCTTTCCAACATAGTTTTAACCCTCTAGATGTAGAAGTAGGAGAATTAAGTGATTTTTCGCAAAACCTGAAAACGTCAAAAAATCTAATACCCGGCCAAGCCAAAAATGGCAGATTTTCAGCCAACATTTTTTTCCCACGAATCAAACACGCACTATACCCCCTCTTTGGGAACTCTTTTGGAATGCTTTCCAACATAGTTTTAACACTCTAGATGTAGAAGTAGGAGAATTAAGTGATTTTTCGCAAAACCTGAAAACGTCAAAAAATCTAATACCCGGCCAAGCCAAAAATGGCTGATTTTCAGCCAAAATTTTTTTTTCCACAAATCAAACACGCACTATATTCCCTCTTTGGGAACTCTTTTGGGATGCTTTCCAACATAGTTTTAATCCTCTAGATGTAGAAGTAGGAGAATTAAGTGATTTTTCGAAAACCTGAAAACGTCAAAAAATCTAATACCCGGCCAAGCCAAAAATGGCTGATTTTCAGCCAAAATTATTTTTTCCAAAAATCAAACACGCACTATATTCCCTCTTTGGGAACTCTTTTGGGATGCTTTCCTACATAGTTTTAACCCTCTAAATGTAGAAGTAGGAGAATTAAGTGATTTTTCGAAAACCTGAAAACGTCAAAAAATCTAATACCCGGCCAAGACAAAAATGGCTGATTTTCAGCCAAAATTTTTTTTTCCACAAATCAAACACGCACTATATTCCCTCTTTGGGAACTCTTTTGGGATGCTTTCCAACATAGTTTTAACCCTCTAGATGTAGAAGTAGGAGAATTAAGTGATTTTTCGCAAAACCTGAAAACGTCAAAAAATCTAATACCCGGCCAAGCCAAAAATGGCTGATTTTCAGCCAAAATTTTTTTTTCCACAAATCAAACACGCACTATATTCCCTCTTTGGGAACTCTTTTGGGATGCTTTCCAACATAGTTTTAACCCTCTAGATGTAGAAGTAGGAGAATTAAGTGATTTTTCGTAAAACCTGAAAACGTCAAAAAATCTAATACCCGGCCAAGCCAAAAATGGCTGATTTTCAGCCAAATTTTTTTTTTCCACAAATCAAACACGCACTATATTCCCTCTTTGGGAACTCTTTTGGGATGCTTTCCAACATAGTTTTAACCCTCTAGATGTAGAAGTAGGAGAATTAAGTGATTTTTCGCAAAACCTGAAAACGTTAAAAAATCTAATACCCGGCCAAGCCAAAAATGGCTGATTTTCAGCCAAAATTTTTTTTTCCACAAATCAAACACGCACTATATTCCCTCTTTGGGAACTCTTTTGGGATGCTTTCCAACATAGTTTTAACCCTCTAGATGTAGAAGTAGAATTAAGTGATTTTTCGCAAAACCTGAAAACGTCAAAAAATCTAATACCCGGCCAAGCCAAAAATGGCAGATTTTCAGCCAACATTTTTTTTCCCACGAATCAAACACGCACTATACCCCCTCTTTGGGAACTCTTTTGGAATGCTTTCCAACATAGTTTTAACCCTCTAGATGTAGAAGTAGGAGAATTAAGTGATTTTTCGCAAAACCTGAAAACGTCAAAAAATCTAATACCCGGCCAAGCCAAAAATGGCAGATTTTCAGCCAACATTTTTTTTCCCACGAATCAAACACGCACTATACCCCCTCTTTGGGAACTCTTTTGGAATGCTTTCCAACATAGTTTTAACCCTCTAGATGTAGAAGTAGGAGAATTAAGTGATTTTTCGCAAAACCTGAAAACGTCAAAAAATCTAATACCCGGCCAAGCCAAAAATGGCTGATTTTCAGCCAAAATTTTTTTTCCAAAAATCAAACACGCACTATATTCCCTCTTTGGGAACTCTTTTGGGATGCTTTCCAACATAGTTTTAACCCTCTAGATGTAGAAGTAGGAGAATTAAGTGATTTTTCGAAAACCTGAAAACGTCAAAAAATCTAATACCCGGCCAAGACAAAAATGGCTGATTTTCAGCCAAAAATTTTTTTTCCACAAATCAAACACAAACTATATTCCCTCTTTGGGAACTCTTTTGGGATGCTTTCCAACATAGTTTTAACCCTCTAGATGTAGAAGTAGGAGAATTAAGTGATTTTTCGCAAAACCTGAAAACGTCAAAAAATCTAATACCCGACCAAGCCAAAAATGGCTGATTTTCAGCCAAAATTTTTTTTTCCACAAATCAAACACGCACTATATTCCCTCTTTGGGAACTCTTTTCTGATGCTTTCCAACATAGTTTTAACCCTCTAGATGTATAAGTAGGAGAATTAAGTGATTTTTCGAAAACCTGAAAACGTCAAAAAATCTAATAGCCGGCCAAGCCAAAAATGGCTGATTTTCAGCCAAAAATTTTTTTTCCACAAATCAAACACGCACTATATTCCCTCTTTGGGAACTCTTTTGGGATGCTTTCCAACATAGTTTTAACGCTCTAGATGTAGAAGTAGGAGAATTAAGTGATTTTTCGCAAAACCTGAAAACGTCAAAAAATCTAATACCCGACCAAGCCAAAAATGGCTGATTTTCAGCCAAAAATTTTTTTTCCACAAATCAAACACGCACTATATTCCCTCTTTGGGAACTCTTTTGGAATGCTTTCCAACATAGTTTTAACACTCTAGATGTAGAAGTAGGAGAATTAAGTGATTTTTCGAAAACCTGAAAACGTCAAAAAATCTAATACCCGGCCAAGCCACAAATGTCTGATTTTCAGCCAAATTTTTTTTTTCCACAAATCAAACACGCACTATATTCCCTCTTTGGGAACTCTTTTGGGATGCTTTCCAACATAGTTTTAACCCTCTAGATGTAGAAGTAGGAGAATTAACTGATTTTTCGAAAACCTGAAAACGTCAAAAAATCTAATACCCGGCCAAGCCAAAAATGGCTGATTTTCAGCCAAAATTTTTTTTTCCACAAATCAAACACGCACTATATTCCCTCTTTGGGAACTCTTTTGGGATGCTTTCCAACATAGTTTTAACCCTCTAGATGTAGAAGTAGGAGAATTAAGTGATTTTTCGCAAAACCTGAAAACGTCAAAAAATCTAATACCCGGCCAAGCCAAAAATGGCTGATTTTCAGCCAAAATTTTTTTTTCCACAAATCAAACACGCACTATATTCCCTCTTTGGGAACTCTTTTGGGATGCTTTCCAACATAGTTTTAACCCTCTAGATGTAGAAGTAGGAGAATTAACTGATTTTTCGAAAACCTGAAAACGTCAAAACATCTAATACCCGGCCAAGCCAAAAATGGCTGATTTTAAGCCAAAAATTTATTTCCACAAATCAAACACGCACTATATTCCCTCTTTGGGAACTCTTTTACGGTATGCTTTCCAACATAGTTTTAACCCTCTAGATGTAGAAGTAGGAGAATTAAGTGATTTTTCGAAAACCTGAAAACGTCAAAAAATCTAATACCCGGCCAAGCCAAAAATGGCTGAATTTCAGCCAAAATTTTTTTTTCCACAAATCAAACACGCACTATATTCCCTCTTTGGGAACTCTTTTGGGATGCTTTCCAACATAGTTTTAACCCTCTAGATGTAGAAGTAGGAGAATTAAGTGATTTTTCGCAAAACCTGAAAACGTCAAAAAATCTAATACCCGGCCAAGCCAAAAATGGCAGATTTTCAGCCAACATTTTTTTTCCCACGAATCAAACACGCACTATACCCCCTCTTTGGGAACTCTTTTGGAATGCTTTCCAACATAGTTTTAACACTCTAGATGTAGAAGTAGGAGAATTAAGTGATTTTTCGCAAAACCTGAAAACGTCAAAAAATCTAATACCCGGCCAAGCCAAAAATGGCTGATTTTCAGCCAAAATTTTTTTTTCCACAAATCAAACACGCACTATATTCCCTCTTTGGGAACTCTTTTGGGATGCTTTCCAACATAGTTTTAACCCTCTAGATGTAGAAGTAGGAGAATTAAGTGATTTTTCGAAAACCTGAAAACGTCAAAAAATCTAATACCCGGCCAAGCCAAAAATGGCTGATTTTCAGCCAAAATTATTTTTTCCAAAAATCAAACACGCACTATATTCCCTCTTTGGGAACTCTTTTGGGATGCTTTCCAACATAGTTTTAACCCTCTAGATGTAGAAGTAGAATTAAGTGATTTTTCGCAAAACCTGAAAACGTCAAAAAATCTAATACCCGGCCAAGCCAAAAATGGCTGAATTTCAGCCAAAAAATTTATTTTGCACAAATCAAACACGCACTATATTCCCTCTTTGGGAACTCTTTTGGGATGCTTTCCAACATAGTTTTAACGCTCTAGATGTAGAAGTAGGAGAATTAAGTGATTTTTCGCAAAACCTGAAAACGTCAAAAAATCTAATACCCGGCCAAGCCAAAAATGGCAGATTTTCAGCCAACATTTTTTTTCCCACGAATCAAACACGCACTATACCCCCTCTTTGGGAACTCTTTTGGAATGCTTTCCAACATAGTTTTAACCCTCTAGATGTAGAAGTAGGAGAATTAAGTGATTTTTCGCAAAACCTGAAAACGTCACAAAATCTAATACCCGGCCAAGCCAAAAATGGCAGATTTTCAGCCAACATTTTTTTTCCCACGAATCAAACACGCACTATACCCCCTCTTTGGGAACTCTTTTGGAATGCTTTCCAACATAGTTTTAACCCTCTAGATGTAGAAGTAGGAGAATTAAGTGATTTTTCGCAAAACCTGAAAACGTCAAAAAATCTAATACCCGGCCAAGCCAAAAATGGCTGATTTTCAGCCAAAATTTTTTTTTCCAAAAATCAAACACGCACTATATTCCCTCTTTGGGAACTCTTTTGGGATGCTTTCCAACATAGTTTTAACCCTCTAGATGTAGAAGTAGGAGAATTAAGTGATTTTTCGAAAACCTGAAAACGTCAAAAAATCTAATACCCGGCCAAGACAAAAATGGCTGATTTTCAGCCAAAAAATTTTTTTCCACAAATCAAACACACACTATATTCCCTCTTTGGGAACTCTTTTGGGATGCTTTCCAACATAGTTTTAACCCTCTAGATGTAGAAGTAGGAGAATTAAGTGATTTTTCGCAAAACCTGAAAACGTCAAAAAATCTAATACCCGACCAAGCCAAAAATGGCTGATTTTCAGCCAAAATTTTTTTTTCCACAAATCAAACACGCACTATATTCCCTCTTTGGGAACTCTTTTCTGATGCTTTCCAACATAGTTTTAACCCTCTAGATGTATAAGTAGGAGAATTAAGTGATTTTTCGAAAACCTGAAAACGTCAAAAAATCTAATAGCCGGCCAAGCCAAAAATGGCTGATTTTCAGCCAAAATTTTTTTTTCCACAAATCAAACACGCACTATATTCCCTCTTTGGGAACTCTTTTGGGATGCTTTCCAACATAGTTTTAACACTCTAGATGTAGAAGTAGGAGAATTAAGTGATTTTTCGCAAAACCTGAAAACGTCAAAAAATCTAATACCCGACCAAGCCAAAAATGGCTGATTTTCAGCCCAAAATTTTTTTTCCACAAATCAAACACGCACTATATTTCCTCTTTGGGAACTCTTTTGGAATGCTTTCCAACATAATTTTAACACTCTAGATGTAGAAGTAGGAGAATTAAGTGATTTTTCGAAAACCTGAAAACGTCAAAAAATCTAATACCCGGCCAAGCCACAAATGTCTGATTTTCAGCCAAATTTTTTTTTTCCACAAATCAAACACGCACTATATTCCCTCTTTGGGAACTCTTTTGGGATGCTTTCCAACATAGTTTTAACCCTCTAGATGTAGAAGTAGGAGAATTAACTGATTTTTCGAAAACCTGAAAACGTCAAAAAATCTAATACCCGGCCAAGCCAAAAATGGCTGATTTTCAGCCAAAATTTTTTTTTCCACAAATCAAACACGCACTATATTCCCTCTTTGGGAACTCTTTTGGGATGCTTTCCAACATAGTTTTAACCCTCTAGATGTAGAAGTAGGAGAATTAAGTGATTTTTCGCAAAACCTGAAAACGTCAAAAAATCTAATACCCGGCCAAGCCAAAAATGGCTGATTTTCAGCCAAAATTTTTTTTTCCACAAATCAAACACGCACTATATTCCCTCTTTGGGAACTCTTTTGGGATGCTTTCCAACATAGTTTTAACCCTCTAGATGTAGAAGTAGGAGAATTAAGTGATTTTTCGCAAAACCTGAAAACGTCAAAAAATCTAATACCCGGCCAAGCCAAAAATGGCTGATTTTCAGCCAAAATTTTTTTTTCCACAAATCAAACACGCACTATATTCCCTCTTTGGGAACTCTTTTGGGATGCTTTCCAACATAGTTTTAACCCTCTAGATGTAGAAGTAGGAGAATTAACTGATTTTTCGAAAACCTGAAAACGTCAAAACATCTAATACCCGGCCAAGCCAAAAATGGCTGATTTTAAGCCAAAAATTTATTTCCACAAATCAAACACGCACTATATTCCCTCTTTGGGAACTCTTTTACGGTATGCTTTCCAACATAGTTTTAACCCTCTAGATGTAGAAGTAGGAGAATTAAGTGATTTTTCGAAAACCTGAAAACGTCAAAAAATCTAATACCCGGCCAAGCCAAAAATGGCTGAATTTCAGCCAAAATTTTTTTTTCCACAAATCAAACACGCACTATATTCCCTCTTTGGGAACTCTTTTGGGATGCTTTCCAACATAGTTTTAACCCTCTAGATGTAGAAGTAGGAGAATTAAGTGATTTTTCGCAAAACCTGAAAACGTCAAAAAATCTAATACCCGGCCAAGCCAAAAATGGCAGATTTTCAGCCAACATTTTTTTTCCCATGAATCAAACACGCACTATACCCCCTCTTTGGGAACTCTTTTGGAATGCTTTCCAACATAGTTTTAACCCTCTAGATGTAGAAGTAGGAGAATTAAGTGATTTTTCGAAAACCTGAAAACGTCAAAAAATCTAATACCCGGCCAAGACAAAAATGGCTGATTTTCAGCCAAAAAATTTTTTTCCACAAATCAAACACACACTATATTCCCTCTTTGGGAACTCTTTTGGGATGCTTTCCAACATAGTTTTAACCCTCTAGATGTAGAAGTAGGAGAATTAAGTGATTTTTCGCAAAACCTGAAAACGTCAAAAAATCTAATACCCGACCAAGCCAAAAATGGCTGATTTTCAGCCAAAATTTATTTTTCCACAAATCAAACACGCACTATATTCCCTCTTTGGGAACTCTTTTCTGATGCTTTCCAACATAGTTTTAACCCTCTAGATGTATAAGTAGGAGAATTAAGTGATTTTTCGAAAACCTGAAAACGTCAAAAAATCTAATAGCCGGCCAAGCCAAAAATGGCTGATTTTCAGCCAAAATTTTTTTTTCCACAAATCAAACACGCACTATATTCCCTCTTTGGGAACTCTTTTGGGATGCTTTCCAACATAGTTTTAACACTCTAGATGTAGAAGTAGGAGAATTAAGTGATTTTTCGCAAAACCTGAAAACGTCAAAAAATCTAATACCCGACCAAGCCAAAAATGGCTGATTTTCAGCCCAAAATTTTTTTTCCACAAATCAAACACGCACTATATTTCCTCTTTGGGAACTCTTTTGGAATGCTTTCCAACATAATTTTAACACTCTAGATGTAGAAGTAGGAGAATTAAGTGATTTTTTGAAAACCTGAAAACGTCAAAAAATCTAATACCCGGCCAAGCCACAAATGTCTGATTTTCAGCCAAATTTTTTTTTTCCACAAATCAAACACGCACTATATTCCCTCTTTGGGAACTCTTTTGGGATGCTTTCCAACATAGTTTTAACCCTCTAGATGTAGAAGTAGGAGAATTAACTGATTTTTCGAAAACCTGAAAACGTCAAAAAATCTAATACCCGGCCAAGCCAAAAATGGCTGATTTTCAGCCAAAATTTTTTTTTCCACAAATCAAACACGCACTATATTCCCTCTTTGGGAACTCTTTTGGGATGCTTTCCAACATAGTTTTAACCCTCTAGATGTAGAAGTAGGAGAATTAAGTGATTTTTCGCAAAACCTGAAAACGTCAAAAAATCTAATACCCGGCCAAGCCAAAAATGGCTGATTTTCAGCCAAAATTTTTTTTTCCACAAATCAAACACGCACTATATTCCCTCTTTGGGAACTCTTTTGGGATGCTTTCCAACATAGTTTTAACCCTCTAGATGTAGAAGTAGGAGAATTAAGTGATTTTTCGCAAAACCTGAAAACGTCAAAAAATCTAATACCCGGCCAAGCCAAAAATGGCTGATTTTCAGCCAAAATTTTTTTTTCCACAAATCAAACACGCACTATATTCCCTCTTTGGGAACTCTTTTGGGATGCTTTCCAACATAGTTTTAACCCTCTAGATGTAGAAGTAGGAGAATTAACTGATTTTTCGAAAACCTGAAAACGTCAAAACATCTAATACCCGGCCAAGCCAAAAATGGCTGATTTTAAGCCAAAAATTTATTTCCACAAATCAAACACGCACTATATTCCCTCTTTGGGAACTCTTTTACGGTATGCTTTCCAACATAGTTTTAACCCTCTAGATGTAGAAGTAGGAGAATTAAGTGATTTTTCGAAAACCTGAAAACGTCAAAAAATCTAATACCCGGCCAAGCCAAAAATGGCTGAATTTCAGCCAAAATTTTTTTTTCCACAAATCAAACACGCACTATATTCCCTCTTTGGGAACTCTTTTGGGATGCTTTCCAACATAGTTTTAACCCTCTAGATGTAGAAGTAGGAGAATTAAGTGATTTTTCGCAAAACCTGAAAACGTCAAAAAATCTAATACCCGGCCAAGCCAAAAATGGCAGATTTTCAGCCAACATTTTTTTTCCCACGAATCAAACACGCACTATGCCCCCTCTTTGGGAACTCTTTTGGAATGCTTTCCAACATAGTTTTAACACTCTAGATGTAGAAGTAGGAGAATTAAGTGATTTTTCGCAAAACCTGAAAACGTCAAAAAATCTAATACCCGGCCAAGCCAAAAATGGCTGATTTTCAGCCAAAATTTTTTTTTCCACAAATCAAACACGCACTATATTCCCTCTTTGGGAACTCTTTTGGGATGCTTTCCAACATAGTTTTAACCCTCTAGATGTAGAAGTAGGAGAATTAAGTGATTTTTCGAAAACCTGAAAACGTCAAAAAATCTAATACCCGGCCAAGCCAAAAATGGCTGATTTTCAGCCAAAATTATTTTTTCCAAAAATCAAACACGCACTATATTCCCTCTTTGGGAACTCTTTTGGGATGCTTTCCAACATAGTTTTAACCCTCTAGATGTAGAAGTAGAATTAAGTGATTTTTCGCAAAACCTGAAAACGTCAAAAAATCTAATACCCGGCCAAGCCAAAAATGGCTGAATTTCAGCCAAAAAATTTATTTTGCACAAATCAAACACGCACTATATTCCCTCTTTGGGAACTCTTTTGGGATGCTTTCCAACATAGTTTTAACCCTCTAGATGTAGAAGTAGGAGAATTAAGTGATTTTTCGCAAAACCTGAAAACGTCAAAAAATCTAATACCCGGCCAAGCCAAAAATGGCAGATTTTCAGCCAACATTTTTTTTCCCACGAATCAAACACGCACTATACCCCCTCTTTGGGAACTCTTTTGGAATGCTTTCCAACATAGTTTTAACCCTCTAGATGTAGAAGTAGGAGAATTAAGTGATTTTTCGCAAAACCTGAAAACGTCAAAAAATCTAATACCCGGCCAAGCCAAAAATGGCAGATTTTCAGCCAACATTTTTTTTCCCACGAATCAAACACGCACTATACCCCCTCTTTGGGAACTCTTTTGGAATGCTTTCCAACATAGTTTTAACCCTCTAGATGTAGAAGTAGGAGAATTAAGTGATTTTTCGCAAAACCTGAAAACGTCAAAAAATCTAATACCCGGCCAAGCCAAAAATGGCTGATTTTCAGCCAAAATTTTTTTTTCCAAAAATCAAACACGCACTATATTCCCTCTTTGGGAACTCTTTTGGGATGCTTTCCAACATAGTTTTAACCCTCTAGATGTAGAAGTAGGAGAATTAAGTGATTTTTCGAAAACCTGAAAACGTCAAAAAATCTAATACCTGGCCAAGACAAAAATGGCTGATTTTCAGCCAAAAAATGTTTTTCCACAAATCAAACACACACTATATTCCCTCTTTGGGAACTCTTTTGGGATGCTTTCCAACATAGTTTTAACCCTCTAGATGTAGAAGTAGGAGAATTAAGTGATTTTTCGCAAAACCTGAAAACGTCAAAAAATCTAATACCCGACCAAGCCAAAAATGGCTGATTTTCAGCCAAAATTTTTTTTTCCACAAATCAAACACGCACTATATTCCCTCTTTGGGAACTCTTTTCTGATGCTTTCCAACATAGTTTTAACCCTCTAGATGTATAAGTAGGAGAATTAAGTGATTTTTCGAAAACCTGAAAACGTCAAAAAATCTAATAGCCGGCCAAGCCAAAAATGGCTGATTTTCAGCCAAAATTTTTTTTTCCACAAATCAAACACGCACTATATTCCCTCTTTGGGAACTCTTTTGGGATGCTTTCCAACATAGTTTTAACACTCTAGATGTAGAAGTAGGAGAATTAAGTGATTTTTCGCAAAACCTGAAAACGTCAAAAAATCTAATACCCGACCAAGCCAAAAATGGCTGATTTTCAGCCCAAAATTTTTTTTCCACAAATCAAACACGCACTATATTTCCTCTTTGGGAACTCTTTTGGAATGCTTTCCAACATAATTTTAACACTCTAGATGTAGAAGTAGGAGAATTAAGTGATTTTTCGAAAACCTGAAAACGTCAAAAAATCTAATACCCGGCCAAGCCACAAATGTCTGATTTTCAGCCAAATTTTTTTTTTCCACAAATCAAACACGCACTATATTCCCTCTTTGGGAACTCTTTTGGGATGCTTTCCAACATAGTTTTAACCCTCTAGATGTAGAAGTAGGAGAATTAACTGATTTTTCGAAAACCTGAAAACGTCAAAAAATCTAATACCCGGCCAAGCCAAAAATGGCTGATTTTCAGCCAAAATTTTTTTTTCCACAAATCAAACACGCACTATATTCCCTCTTTGGGAACTCTTTTGGGATGCTTTCCAACATAGTTTTAACCCTCTAGATGTAGAAGTAGGAGAATTAAGTGATTTTTCGCAAAACCTGAAAACGTCAAAAAATCTAATACCCGGCCAAGCCAAAAATGGCTGATTTTCAGCCAAAATTTTTTTTTCCACAAATCAAACACGCACTATATTCCCTCTTTGGGAACTCTTTTGGGATGCTTTCCAACATAGTTTTAACCCTCTAGATGTAGAAGTAGGAGAATTAAGTGATTTTTCGCAAAACCTGAAAACGTCAAAAAATCTAATACCCGGCCAAGCCAAAAATGGCTGATTTTCAGCCAAAATTTTTTTTTCCACAAATCAAACACGCACTATATTCCCTCTTTGGGAACTCTTTTGGGATGCTTTCCAACATAGTTTTAACCCTCTAGATGTAGAAGTAGAATTAAGTGATTTTTCGCAAAACCTGAAAACGTCAAAAAATCTAATACCCGGCCAAGCCAAAAATGGCTGATTTTAAGCCAAAATTTTTTTTCCACAAATCAAACACGCACTATATTCCCTCTTTGGGAACTCTTTTGGGATGCTTTCCAACATAGTTTTAACCCTCTAGATGTAGAAGTAGAATTAAGTGATTTTTCGCAAAACCTGAAAACGTCAAAAAATCTAATACCCGGCCAAGCCAAAAATGGCTGATTTTCAGCCAAAAATTTTTTTTTGCACAAATCAAACACGCACTATATTCCCTCTTTGGGAACTCTTTTGGAATGCTTTCCAACATAGTTTTAACCCTCTATATGTAGAAGTAGGAGAATTAAGTGATTTTTCGCAAAACCTGAAAACGTCAAAAAATCTAATACCCGGCCAAGCCAAAAATGGCTGATTTTCAGCCAAAATTTTTTTTTCCAAAAATCAAACACGCACTATATTCCCTCTTTGGGAACTCTTTTGGGATGCTTTCCAACATAGTTTTAACCCTCTAGATGTAGAAGTAGGAGAATTAAGTGATTTTTCGAAAACCTGAAAACGTCAAAAAATCTAATACCCGGCCAAGACAAAAATGGCTGATTTTCAGCCAAAATTTTTTTTTCCACAAATCAAACACACACTATATTCCCTCTTTGGGAACTCTTTTGGGATGCTTTCCAACATAGTTTTAACCCTCTAGATGTATAAGTAGGAGAATTAAGTGATTTTTCGAAAACCTGAAAACGTCAAAAAATCTAATACCCGGCCAAGCCAAAAATGGCTGATTTTCAGCCAAAAATTTTTTTTTGCACAAATCAAACACGCACTATATTCCCTCTTTGGGAACTCTTTTGGAATGCTTTCCAACATAGTTTTAACCCTCTATATGTAGAAGTAGGAGAATTAAGTGATTTTTCGCAAAACCTGAAAACGTCAAAAAATCTAATACCCGGCCAAGCCAAAAATGGCTGATTTTCAGCCAAAATTTTTTTTTCCAAAAATCAAACACGCACTATATTCCCTCTTTGGGAACTCTTTTGGGATGCTTTCCAACATAGTTTTAACCCTCTAGATGTAGAAGTAGGAGAATTAAGTGATTTTTCGAAAACCTGAAAACGTCAAAAAATCTAATACCCGGCCAAGACAAAAATGGCTGATTTTCAGCCAAAATTTTTTTTTCCACAAATCAAACACACACTATATTCCCTCTTTGGGAACTCTTTTGGGATGCTTTCCAACATAGTTTTAACCCTCTAGATGTATAAGTAGGAGAATTAAGTGATTTTTCGAAAACCTGAAAACGTCAAAAAATCTAATACCCGGCCAAGCCAAAAATGGCTGATTTTCAGCCAAAAATTTTTTTTTGCACAAATCAAACACGCACTATATTCCCTCTTTGGGAACTCTTTTGGAATGCTTTCCAACATAGTTTTAACCCTCTATATGTAGAAGTAGGAGAATTAAGTGATTTTTCGCAAAACCTGAAAACGTCAAAAAATCTAATACCCGGCCAAGCCAAAAATGGCTGATTTTCAGCCAAAATTTTTTTTTCCAAAAATCAAACACGCACTATATTCCCTCTTTGGGAACTCTTTTGGGATGCTTTCCAACATAGTTTTAACCCTCTAGATGTAGAAGTAGGAGAATTAAGTGATTTTTCGAAAACCTGAAAACGTCAAAAAATCTAATACCCGGCCAAGCCAAAAATGGCTGATTTTCAGCCAAAATTTTTTTTTCCACAAATCAAACACACACTATATTCCCTCTTTGGGAACTCTTTTGGGATGCTTTCCAACATAGTTTTAACCCTCTAGATGTAGAAGTAGGAGAATTAAGTGATTTTTCGCAAAACCTGAAAACGTCAAAAAATCTAATACCCGACCAAGCCAAAAATGGCTGATTTTCAGCCAAAATTTTTTTTTCCACAAATCAAACACGCACTATATTCCCTCTTTGGGAACTCTTTTCTGATGCTTTCCAACATAGTTTTAACCCTCTAGATGTATAAGTAGGAGAATTAAGTGATTTTTCGAAAACCTGAAAACGTCAAAAAATCTAATAGCCGGCCAAGCCAAAAATGGCTGATTTTCAGCCAAAATTTTTTTTTCCACAAATCAAACACGCACTATATTCCCTCTTTGGGAACTCTTTTGGGATGCTTTCCAACATAGTTTTAACACTCTAGATGTAGAAGTAGGAGAATTAAGTGATTTTTCGCAAAACCTGAAAACGTCAAAAAATCTAATACCCGACCAAGCCAAAAATGGCTGATTTTCAGCCAAAAATTTTTTTTCCACAAATCAAACACGCACTATATTCCCTCTTTGGGAACTCTTTTGGGATGCTTTCCAACATAGTTTTAACACTCTAGATGTAGAAGTAGGAGAATTAAGTGATTTTTCGAAAACCTGAAAACGTCAAAAAATCTAATACCCGGCCAAGCCACAAATGTCTGATGTTCAGCCAAATTTTTTTTTTCCACAAATCAAACACGCACTATATTCCCTCTTTGGGAACTCTTTTGGGATGCTTTCCAACATAGTTTTAACCCTCTAGATGTAGAAGTAGGAGAATTAACTGATTTTTCGAAAACCTGAAAACGTCAAAAAATCTAATACCCGGCCAAGCCAAAAATGGCTGATTTTCAGCCAAAATTTTTTTTTCCACAAATCAAACACGCACTATATTCCCTCTTTGGGAACTCTTTTGGGATGCTTTCCAACATAGTTTTAACCCTCTAGATGTAGAAGTAGGAGAATTAAGTGATTTTTCGCAAAACCTGAAAACGTCAAAAAATCTAATACCCGGCCAAGCCAAAAATGGCTGATTTTCAGCCAAAATTTTTTTTTCCACAAATCAAACACGCACTATATTCCCTCTTTGGGAACTCTTTTGGGATGCTTTCCAACATAGTTTTAACCCTCTAGATGTAGAAGTAGGAGAATTAAGTGATTTTTCGCAAAACCTGAAAACGTCAAAAAATCTAATACCCGACCAAGCCAAAAATGGCTGATTTTCAGCCAAAAATTTTTTTTCCACAAATCAAACACGCACTATATTCCCTCTTTGGGAACTCTTTTGGGATGCTTTCCAACATAGTTTTAACACTCTAGATGTAGAAGTAGGAGAATTAAGTGATTTTTCGAAAACCTGAAAACGTCAAAAAATCTAATACCCGGCCAAGCCACAAATGTCTGATGTTCAGCCAAATTTTTTTTTTCCACAAATCAAACACGCACTATATTCCCTCTTTGGGAACTCTTTTGGGATGCTTTCCAACATAGTTTTAACCCTCTAGATGTAGAAGTAGGAGAATTAACTGATTTTTCGAAAACCTGAAAACGTCAAAAAATCTAATACCCGGCCAAGCCAAAAATGGCTGATTTTCAGCCAAAATTTTTTTTTCCACAAATCAAACACGCACTATATTCCCTCTTTGGGAACTCTTTTGGGATGCTTTCCAACATAGTTTTAACCCTCTAGATGTAGAAGTAGGAGAATTAAGTGATTTTTCGCAAAACCTGAAAACGTCAAAAAATCTAATACCCGGCCAAGCTAAAAATGGCTGATTTTCAGCCAAAATTTTTTTTTCCACAAATCAAACACGCACTATATTCCCTCTTTGGGAACTCTTTTGGGATGCTTTCCAACATAGTTTTAACCCTCTAGATGTAGAAGTAGGAGAATTAAGTGATTTTTCGCAAAACCTGAAAACGTCAAAAAATCTAATACCCGGCCAAGCCAAAAATGGCTGATTTTCAGCCAAAATTTTTTTTTCCACAAATCAAACACGCACTATATTCCCTCTTTGGGAACTCTTTTGGGATGCTTTCCAACATAGTTTTAACCCTCTAGATGTAGAAGTAGAATTAAGTGATTTTTCGCAAAACCTGAAAACGTCAAAAAATCTAATACCCGGCCAAGCCAAAAATGGCTGATTTTAAGCCAAATTTTTTTTTCCACAAATCAAACACGCACTATATTCCCTCTTTGGGAACTCTTTTGGGATGCTTTCCAACATAGTTTTAACCCTCTAGATGTAGAAGTAGAATTAAGTGATTTTTCGCAAAACCTGAAAACGTCAAAAAATCTAATACCCGGCCAAGCCAAAAATGGCTGAATTTCAGCCAAAAATTTTTTTTTCCACAAATCAAACACGCACTATATTCCCTCTTTGGGAACTCTTTTGGGATGCTTTCCAACATAGTTTTAACCCTCTAGATGTAGAAGTAGGAGAATTAAGTGATTTTTCGCAAAACCTGAAAACGTCAAAAAATCTAATACCCGGCCAAGCCAAAAATGGCTGATTTTAAGCCAAAATTTTTTTTCCACAAATCAAACACGCACTATATTCCCTCTTTGGGAACTCTTTTGGGATGCTTTCCAACATAGTTTTAACCCTCTAGATGTAGAAGTAGGAGAATTAAGTGATTTTTCGAAAACCTGAAAACGTCAAAAAATCTAATACCCGGCCAAGCCAAAAATGGCTGAATTTCAGCCAAAATGTTTTTTTTACACAAATCAAACACGCACTATATTCCCTCTTTGGGAACTCTTTTGGGATGCTTTCCAACATAGTTTTAACCCCCTAGATGTAGAAGTAGGAGAATTAAGTGATTTTTCGCAAAACCTGAAAACGTCAAAAAATCTAATACCCGGCCAAGCCAAAAATGGCTGATTTTAAGCCAAAAATTTTTTTCCACAAATCAAACACGCACTATATTCCCTCTTTGGGAACTCTTTTGGGATGCTTTCCAACATAGTTTTAACCCTCTAGATGTAGAAGTAGAATTAAGTGATTTTTCGCAAAACCTGAAAACGTCAAAAAATCTAATATCCGGCCAAGCCAAAAATGGCTGAATTTCAGCCAAAAAATTTTTTTTGCACAAATCAAACACGCACTATATTCCCTCTTTGGGAACTCTTTTGGGATGCTTTCCAACATAATTTTAACCCTCTAGATGTAGAAGTAGGAGAATTAAGTGATTTTTCGCAAAACCTGAAAACGTCAAAAAATCTAATACCCGGCCAAGCCAAAAATGGCTGATTTTAAGCCAAAATTTTTTTTCCACAAATCAAACACGCACTATATTCCCTCTTTGGGAACTCTTTTGGGATGCTTTCCAACATAGTTTTAACCCTCTAGATGTAGAAGTAGGAGAATTAAGTGATTTTTCGAAAACCTGAAAACGTCAAAAAATCTAATACCCGGCCAAGCCAAAAATGGCTGAATTTCAGCCAAAATTTTTTTTACACAAATCAAACACGCACTATATTCCCTCTTTGGGAACTCTTTTGGGATGCTTTCCAACATAGTTTTAACCCTCTAGATGTAGAAGTAGGAGAATTAAGTGATTTTTCGCAAAATCTGAAAACGTCAAAAAATCTAATACCCGGCCAAGCCAAAAATGGCAGATTTTCAGCCAACATTTTTTTTCCCACGAATCAAACACGCACTATACCCCCTCTTTGGGAACTCTTTTGGAATGCTTTCCAACATAGTTTTAACCCTCTAGATGTAGAAGTAGGAGAATTAAGTGATTTTTCGAAAACCTGAAAACGTCAAAAAATCTAATACCCGGCCAAGCCAAAAATGGCTGAATTTCAGCCAAAATTTTTTTTTACACAAATCAAACACGCACTATATTCCCTCTTTGGGAACTCTTTTGGGATGCTTTCCAACATAGTTTTAACCCTCTAGATGTAGAAGTAGGAGAATTAAGTGATTTTTCGCAAAACCTGAAAACGTCAAAAAATCTAATACCCGGCCAAGCCAAAAATGGCAGATTTTCAGCCAACATTTTTTTTCCCACGAATCAAACACGCACTATACCCCCTCTTTGGGAACTCTTTTGGAATGCTTTCCAACATAGTTTTAACCCTCTAGATGTAGAAGTAGGAGAATTAAGTGATTTTTCGCAAAACCTGAAAACGTCAAAAAATCTAATACCCGGCCAAGCCAAAAATGGCTGATTTTCAGCCAAAAATTTTTTTTACACAAATCAAACACGCACTATATTCCCTCTTTGGGAACTCTTTTGGGATGATTTCCAACATAGTTTTAACCCTCTAGATGTAGAAGTAGGAGAATTAACTGATTTTTCGAAAACCTGAAAACGTTAAAAAATCTAATACCCGGCCAAGCCAAAAATGGCTGATTTTCAGCCAAATTTTTTTTCCCACAAATCAAACACGCACTATATTCCTACTTTGGGAACTCTTTTGGGATGCTTTCCAACATAGTTTTAACCCTCTAGATGTAGAAGTAGGAGAATTAAGTGATTTTTCGCAAAACCTGAAAACGTCAAAAAATCTAATACCCGGCCAAGCCAAAAATGGCTGATTTTCAGCCAAAATTTTTTTTTCCACAAATCAAACATGCACTATATTCCCTCTTTGGGAACTCTTTTCGGATGCTTTCCAACACAGTTTTAACCCTCTAGATGTAGAAGTAGAAGAATTAAGTGATTTTTCGAAAACCTGAAAACGTCAAAAAATCTAATACCCGCCCAAGCCAAAAATGGCTGATTTTCAGCCAAAATTTTTTTTTCCAAAAATCAAACACGCACTATATTCCCTCTTTGGGAACTCTTTTGGGATGCTTTCCAACATAGTTTTAACCCTCTAGATGTAGAAGTAGGAGAATTAAGTGATTTTTCGCAAAACCTGAAAACGTCAAAAAATCTAATACCCGGCCAAGCCAAAAATGGCTGATTTTCAGCCAAAATTTTTTTTTCCACAAATCAAACACGCACTATATTCCCTCTTTGGGAACTCTTTTGGGATGCTTTCCAACATAGTTTTAACCCTCTAGATGTAGAAGTAGGAGAATTAAGTGATTTTTCGCAAAACCTGAAAACGTCAAAAAATCTAATACCCGGCCAAGCCAAAAATGGCTGATTTTCAGCCAAAATTTTTTTTTCCACAAATCAAACACGCACTATATTCCCTCTTTGGGAACTCTTTTGGGATGCTTTCCAACACAGTTTTAACCCTCTAGATGTAGAAGTAGGAGAATTAACTGATGTTTCGAAAACCTGAAAACATCAAAAAATCTAATACCCGGCCAAGCCAAAAATGGCTGATTTTCAGCCAAATTTTTTTTCCCACAAATCAAACACGCACTATATTCCTACTTTGGGAACTCTTTTGGGATGCTTTCCAACATAGTTTTAACCCTCTAGATGTAGAAGTAGGAGAATTAAGTGATTTTTCGCAAAACCTGAAAACGTCAAAAAATCTAATACCCGGCCAAGCCAAAAATGGCTGATTTTCAGCCAAAATTTTTTTTTCCACAAATCAAACACGCACTATATTCCCTCTTTGGGAACTCTTTTGGGATGCTTTCCAACATAGTTTTAACCCTCTAGATGTAGAAGTAGGAGAATTAACTGATTTTTCGAAAACCTGAAAACGTCAAAAAATCTAATACCCGGCCAAGCCAAAAATGGCTGATTTTCAGTCAATTTTTTTTTCCCACAAATCAAACACGCACTATATTCCCTCTTTGGGAACTCTTTTGGGATGCTTTCCAACATAGTTTTAACCCTCTAGATGTAGAAGTAGGAGAATTAAGTGATTTTTCGAAAACCTGAAAACGTCAAAAAATCTAATACCCGGCCAAGCCAAAAATGGCTGATTTTCAGCCAAAATTTTTTTTTCCAAAAATCAAACACGCACTATATTCCCTCTTTGGGAACTCTTTTGGGATGCTTTCCAACATAGTTTTAACCCTCTAGATGTAGAAGTAGGAGAATTAAGTGATTTTTCGAAAACCTGAAAACGTCAAAAAATCTAATACCCGGCCAAGACAAAAATGGCTGATTTTCAGCCAAAATTTTTTTTTCCACAAATCAAACACGCACTATATTCCCTCTTTGGGAACTCTTTTGGGATGCTTTCCAACATAGTTTTAACCCTCTAGATGTAGAAGTAGGAGAATTAAGTGATTTTTCGCAAAACCTGAAAACGTCAAAAAATCTAATACCCGGCCAAGCCAAAAATGGCTGTATTTCAGCCAAAAAAAATTTTTTGCACAAATCAAACACGCACTATATTCCCTCTTTGGGAACTCTTTTGGGATGCTTTCCAACATAGTTTTAACCCTCTAGATGTAGAAGTAGGAGAATTAACTGATTTTTCGCAAAACCTGAAAACGTCAAAAAATCTAATACCCGGCCAAGCCAAAAATGGTTGATTTTCAGTCAAAATTTTTTTTTCCACAAATCAAACACGCACTATATTCCCTCTTTGGGAACTCTTTTGGGATGCTTTCCAACATAGTTTTAACCCTCTAGGTGTAGAAGTAGGAGAATTAACTGATTTTTCGAAAACCTGAAAACGTCAAAAAATCTAATACCCAGCCAAGCCAAAAATGGCTGATTTTCAGCCAAATTTTTTTTTCCACAAATCAAACACGCACTATATTCCCTCTTTGGGAACTCTTTTGGGATGCTTTCCAACATAGTTTTAACCCTCTAGATGTAGAAGTAGGAGAATTAAGTGATTTTTCGAAAACCTGAAAACGTCAAAAAATCTAATACCCGGCCAAGCCAAAAATGGCTGATTTTCAGCCAAAATTTTTTTTTCCAAAAATCAAACACGCACTATATTCCCTCTTTGGGAACTCTTTTGGGATGCTTTCCAACATAGTTTTAACCCTCTAGATGTAGAAGTAGGAGAATTAAGTGATTTTTCGAAAACCTGAAAACGTCAAAAAATCTAATACCCGGCCAAGACAAAAATGGCTGATTTTCAGCCAAAATTTTTTTTTCCACAAATCAAACATGCACTATATTCCCTCTTTGGGAACTCTTTTGGGATGCTTTCCAACATAGTTTTAACCCTCTAGATGTAGAAGTAGGAGAATTAACTGATTTTTCGCAAAACCTGAAAACGTCAAAAAATCTAATACCCGGCCAAGCCAAAAATGGCTGATTTTCAGTCAAAATTTTTTTTTCCACAAATCAAACACGCACTATATTCCCTCTTTGGGAACTCTTTTGGGATGCTTTCCAACATAGTTTTAACCCTCTAGATGTAGAAGTAGGAGAATTAAGTGATTTTTCGAAAACCTGAAAACGTCAAAAAATCTAATACCCGGCCAAGCCAAAAATGGCTGATTTTCAGCCAAAATTATTTTTTCCAAAAATCAAACACGCACTATATTCCCTCTTTGGGAACTCTTTTGGGATGCTTTCCAACATAGTTTTAACCCTCTAGATGTAGAAGTAGGAGAATTAAGTGATTTTTCGAAAACCTGAAAACGTCAAAAAATCTAATACCCGGCCAAGACAAAAATGGCTGATTTTCAGCCAAAAATTTTTTTTCCACAAATCAAACACGCACTATATTCCCTCTTTGGGAACTCTTTTGGGATGCTTTCCAACATAGTTTTAACCCTCTAGATGTAGAAGTAGGAGAATTAAGTGATTTTTCGCAAAACCTGAAAACGTCAAAAAATCTAATACCCGGCTAAGCCAAAAATGGCTGTATTCAGCCAAAAAAATTTTTTTGCACAAATCAAACACGCACTATATTCCCTCTTTGGGAACTCTTTTGGGATGCTTTCCAACATAGTTTTAACCCTCTAGATGTAGAAGTAGGAGAATTAAGTGATTTTTCGCAAAACCTGAAAACGTCAAAAAATCTAATACCCGGCCAAGCCAATAATGGCTGATTTTCAGCCAAATTTTTTTTTTCCACAAATCAAACACGCACTATATTCCCTCTTTGGGAACTCTTTTGGGATGCTTTCCAACATAGTTTTAACCCTCTAGATGTAGAAGTAGGAGAATTAAGTGATTTTTCGAAAACCTGAAAACGTCAAAAAATCTAATACCCGGCCAAGCCAAAAATGGCTGTATTTCAGCCAAAAAAAATTTTTTGCACAAATCAAACACGCACTATATTCCCTCTTTGGGAACTCTTTTGGGATGCTTTCCAACATAGTTTTAACCCTCTAGATGTAGAAGTAGGAGAATTAACTGATTTTTCGCAAAACCTGAAAACGTCAAAAAATCTAATACCCGGCCAAGCCAAAAATGGTTGATTTTCAGTCAAAATTTTTTTTTCCACAAATCAAACACGCACTATATTCCCTCTTTGGGAACTCTTTTGGGATGCTTTCCAACATAGTTTTAACCCTCTAGGTGTAGAAGTAGGAGAATTAACTGATTTTTCGAAAACCTGAAAACGTCAAAAAATCTAATACCCAGCCAAGCCAAAAATGGCTGATTTTCAGCCAAATTTGTTTTTTCCACAAATCAAACACGCACTATATTCCCTCTTTGGGAACTCTTTTGGGATGCTTTCCAACATAGTTTTAACCCTCTAGATGTAGAAGTAGGAGAATTAAGTGATTTTTCGAAAACCTGAAAACGTCAAAAAATCTCATACCCGGCCAAGCCAAAAATGGCTGATTTTCAGCCAAAATTTTTTTTTCCACAAATCAAACACGCACTATATTCCCTCTTTGGGAACTCTTTTGGGATGCTTTCCAACATAGTTTTAACCCTCTAGATGTAGAAGTAGGAGAATTAACTGATTTTTCGCAAAACCTGAAAACGTCAAAAAATCTAATACCCGGCCAAGCCAAAAATGGCTGTATTTCAGCGAAAAATTTTTTTTTGCACAAATCAAACACGCACTATATTCCCTCTTTGGGAACTCTTTTGGGATGCTTTCCAACATAGTTTTAACCCTCTAGATGTAGAAGTAGGAGAATTAACTGATTTTTCGCAAAACCTGAAAACGTCAAAAAATCTAATACCCGGCCAAGCCAAAAATGGCTGATTTTCAGTCAAAATTTTTTTTTCCACAAATCAAACACGCACTATATTCCCTCTTTGGGAACTCTTTTGGGATGCTTTCCAACATAGTTTTAACCCTCTAGATGTAGAAGTAGGAGAATTAAGTGATTTTTCGAAAACCTGAAAACGTCAAAAAATCTAATACCCGGCCAAGCCAAAAATGGCTGATTTTCAGCCAAAATTATTTTTTCCAAAAATCAAACACGCACTATATTCCCTCTTTGGGAACTCTTTTGGGATGCTTTCCAACATAGTTTTAACCCTCTAGATGTAGAAGTAGGAGAATTAAGTGATTTTTCGAAAACCTGAAAACGTCAAAAAATCTAATACCCGGCCAAGACAAAAATGGCTGATTTTCAGCCAAAAAATTTTTTTCCACAAATCAAACACGCACTATATTCCCTCTTTGGGAACTCTTTTGGGATGCTTTCCAACATAGTTTTAACCCTCTAGATGTAGAAGTAGGAGAATTAAGTGATTTTTCGCAAAACCTGAAAACGTCAAAAAATCTAATACCCGGCTAAGCCAAAAATGGCTGTATTCAGCCAAAAAAATTTTTTTGCACAAATCAAACACGCACTATATTCCCTCTTTGGGAACTCTTTTGGGATGCTTTCCAACATAGTTTTAACCCTCTAGATGTAGAAGTAGGAGAATTAAGTGATTTTTCGCAAAACCTGAAAACGTCAAAAAATCTAATACCCGGCCAAGCCAAAAATGGCTGATTTTCAGCCAAATTTTTTTTTTCCACAAATCAAACACGCACTATATTCCCTCTTTGGGAACTCTTTTGGGATGCTTTCCAACATAGTTTTAACCCTCTAGATGTAGAAGTAGGAGAATTAAGTGATTTTTCGCAAAACCTGAAAACGTCAAAAAATCTAATACCCGGCCAAGCCAAAAATGGCTGATTTTCAGCCAAAATTTTTTTTTCCACAAATCAAACACGCACTATATTCCCTCTTTGGGAACTCTTTTGGGATGCTTTCCAACATAGTTTTAACCCTCTAGATGTAGAAGTAGGAGAATTAACTGATGTTTCGAAAACCTGAAAACGTCAAAAAATCTAATACCCGGCCAAGCCAAAAATGGCTGATTTTCAGCCAAATTTTTTTTCCCACAAATCAAACACGCACTATATTCCTACTTTGGGAACTCTTTTGGGATGCTTTCCAACATAGTTTTAACCCTCTAGATGTAGAAGTAGGAGAATTAAGTGATTTTTCGCAAAACCTGAAAACGTCAAAAAATCTAATACCCGGCCAAGCCAAAAATGGCTGATTTTCAGCCAAAATTTTTTTTTCCACAAATCAAACACGCACTATATTCCCTCTTTGGGAACTCTTTTGGGATGCTTTCCAACATAGTTTTAACCCTCTAGATGTAGAAGTAGGAGAATTAACTGATTTTTCGAAAACCTGAAAACGTCAAAAAATCTAATACCCGGCCAAGCCAAAAATGGCTGATTTTCAGTCAAATTTTTTTTCCCACAAATCAAACACGCACTATATTCCCTCTTTGGGAACTCTTTTGGGATGCTTTCCAACATAGTTTTAACCCTCTAGATGTAGAAGTAGGAGAATTAAGTGATTTTTCGAAAACCTGAAAACGTCAAAAAATCTAATACCCGGCCAAGCCAAAAATGGCTGATTTTCAGCCAAAATTTTTTTTTCCAAAAATCAAACACGCACTATATTCCCTCTTTGGGAACTCTTTTGGGATGCTTTCCAACATAGTTTTAACCCTCTAGATGTAGAAGTAGGAGAATTAAGTGATTTTTCGAAAACCTGAAAACGTCAAAAAATCTAATACCCGGCCAAGACAAAAATGGCTGATTTTCAGCCAAATTTTTTTTCCCACAAATCAAACACGCACTATATTCCCTCTTTGGAAACTCTTTTGGGATGCTTTCCAACATAGTTTTAACCCTCTAGATGTAGAAGTAGGAGAATTAAGTGATTTTTCGAAAACCTGAAAACGTCAAAAAATCTAATACCCGGCCAAGCCAAAAATGGCTGATTTTCAGCCAAAATTTTTTTTTCCAAAAATCAAACACGCACTATATTCCCTCTTTGGGAACTCTTTTGGGATGCTTTCCAACATAGTTTTAACCCTCTAGATGTAGAAGTAGGAGAATTAAGTGATTTTTCGAAAACCTGAAAACGTCAAAAAATCTAATACCCGGCCAAGACAAAAATGGCTGATTTTCAGCCAAAAATTTTTTTTCCACAAATCAAACACGCACTATATTCCCTCTTTGGGAACTCTTTTGGGATGCTTTCCAACATAGTTTTAACCCTCTAGATGTAGAAGTAGGAGAATTAAGTGATTTTTCGCAAAACCTGAAAACGTCAAAAAATCTAATACCCGGCCAAGCCAAAAATGGCTGTATTTCAGCAAAAAATTTTTTTTTGCACAAATCAAACACGCACTATATTCCCTCTTTGGGAACTCTTTTGGGATGCTTTCCAACATAGTTTTAACCCTCTAGATGTAGAAGTAGGAGAATTAACTGATTTTTCGCAAAACCTGAAAACGTCAAAAAATCTAATACCCGGCCAAGCCAAAAATGGCTGATTTTCAGTCAAAATTTTTTTTTCCACAAATCAAACACGCACTATATTCCCTCTTTGGGAACTCTTTTGGGATGCTTTCCAACATAGTTTTAACCCTCTAGGTGTAGAAGTAGGAGAATTAACTGATTTTTCGAAAACCTGAAAACGTCAAAAAATCTAATACCCGGCCAAGCCAAAAATGGCTGATTTTCAGTCAAATTTTTTTTCCCACAAATCAAACACGCACTATATTCCCTCTTTGGGAACTCTTTTGGGATGCTTTCCAACATAGTTTTAACCCTCTAGATGTAGAAGTAGGAGAATTAAGTGATTTTTCGAAAACCTGAAAACGTCAAAAAATCTAATACCCGGCCAAGCCAAAAATGGCTGATTTTCAGCCAAAATTTTTTTTTCCAAAAATCAAACACGCACTATATTCCCTCTTTGGGAACTCTTTTGGGATGCTTTCCAACATAGTTTTAACCCTCTAGATGTAGAAGTAGGAGAATTAAGTGATTTTTCGAAAACCTGAAAACGTCAAAAAATCTAATACCCGGCCAAGACAAAAATGGCTGATTTTCAGCCAAATTTTTTTTCCCACAAATCAAACACGCACTATATTCCCTCTTTGGAAACTCTTTTGGGATGCTTTCCAACATAGTTTTAACCCTCTAGATGTAGAAGTAGGAGAATTAAGTGATTTTTCGAAAACCTGAAAACGTCAAAAAATCTAATACCCGGCCAAGCCAAAAATGGCTGATTTTCAGCCAAAATTTTTTTTTCCAAAAATCAAACACGCACTATATTCCCTCTTTGGGAACTCTTTTGGGATGCTTTCCAACATAGTTTTAACCCTCTAGATGTAGAAGTAGGAGAATTAAGTGATTTTTCGAAAACCTGAAAACGTCAAAAAATCTAATACCCGGCCAAGACAAAAATGGCAGATTTTCAGCCAAAAATTTTTTTTCCACAAATCAAACACGCACTATATTCCCTCTTTGGGAACTCTTTTGGGATGCTTTCCAACATAGTTTTAACCCTCTAGATGTAGAAGTAGGAGAATTAAGTGATTTTTCGCAAAACCTGAAAACGTCAAAAAATCTAATACCCGGCCAAGCCAAAAATGGCTGTATTTCAGCCAAAATTTTTTTTTTGCACAAATCAAACACGCACTATATTCCCTCTTTGGGAACTCTTTTGGGATGCTTTCCAACATAGTTTTAACCCTCTAGATGTAGAAGTAGGAGAATTAACTGATTTTTCGCAAAACCTGAAAACGTCAAAAAATCTAATACCCGGCCAAGCCAAAAATGGCTGATTTTCAGTCAAAAATTTTTTTTCCACAAATCAAACACGCACTATATTCCCTCTTTGGGAACTCTTTTGGGATGCTTTCCAACATAGTTTTAACCCTCTAGGTGTAGAAGTAGGAGAATTAACTGATTTTTCGAAAACCTGAAAACGTCAAAAAATCTAATACCCAGCCAAGCCAAAAATGGCTGATTTTCAGCCAAATTTTTTTTTCCACAAATCAAACACGCACTATATTCCCTCTTTGGGAACTCTTTTGGGATGCTTTCCAACATAGTTTTAACCCTCTAGATGTAGAAGTAGGAGAATTAAGTGATTTTTCGAAAACCTGAAAACGTCAAAAAATCTAATACCCGGCCAAGCCAAAAATGGCTGATTTTCAGCCAAAATTTTTTTTTCCAAAAATCAAACACGCACTATATTCCCTCTTTGGGAACTCTTTTGGGATGCTTTCCAACATAGTTTTAACCCTCTAGATGTAGAAGTAGGAGAATTAAGTGATTTTTCGAAAACCTGAAAACGTCAAAAAATCTAATACCCGGCCAAGACAAAAATGGCTGATTTTCAGCCAAAATTTTTTTTTCCACAAATCAAACACGCACTATATTCCCTCTTTGGGAACTCTTTTGGGATGCTTTCCAACATAGTTTTAACCCTCTAGATGTAGAAGTAGGAGAATTAACTGATTTTTCGCAAAACCTGAAAACGTCAAAAAATCTAATACCCGGCCAAGCCAAAAATGGCTGTATTTCAGCCAAAAAAATTTTTTTGCACAAATCAAACACGCACTATATTCCCTCTTTGGGAACTCTTTTGGGATGCTTTCCAACATAGTTTTAACCCTCTATATGTAGAAGTAGGAGAATTAACTGATTTTTCGCAAAACCTGAAAACGTCAAAAAATCTAATACCCGGCCAAGCCAAAAATGGCTGATTTTCAGTCAAAATTTTTTTTTCCACAAATCAAACACGCACTATATTCCCTCTTTGGGAACTCTTTTGGGATGCTTTCCAACATAGTTTTAACCCTCTAGATGTAGAAGTAGGAGAATTAACTGATTTTTCGAAAACCTGAAAACGTCAAAAAATCTAATACCCAGCCAAGCCAAAAATGGCTGATTTTCAGCCAAATTTTTTTTTCCACAAATCAAACACGCACTATATTCCCTCTTTGGGAACTCTTTTGGGATGCTTTCCAACATAGTTTTAACCCTCTAGATGTAGAAGTAGGAGAATTAAGTGATTTTTCGCAAAACCTGAAAACGTCAAAAAATCTAATACCCGGCCAAGCCAAAAATGGCTGATTTTCAGCCAAAATTTTTTTTTCCCACAAATCAAACACGCACTATATTCCCTCTTTGGGAACTCTTTTGGGATGCTTTCCAACATAGTTTTAACCCTCTAGATGTAGAAGTAGGAGAATTAAGTGATTTTTCGAAAACCTGAAAACGTCAAAAAATCTAATACCCGGCCAAGACAAAAATGGCTGATTTTCAGCCAAAATTTTTTTTTCCACAAATCAAACACGCACTATATTCCCTCTTTGGGAACTCTTTTGGGATGCTTTCCAACATAGTTTTAACCCTCTAGATGTAGAAGTAAGAGAATTAAGTGATTTTTCGCAAAACCTGAAAACGTCAAAAAATCTAATACCCGGCCAAGCCAAAAATGGCTGTATTTCAGCCAAAAAATTTTTTTTGCACAAATCAAACACGCACTATATTCCCTCTTTGGGAACTCTTTTGGGATGCTTTCCAACATAGTTTTAACCCTCTAGATGTAGAAGTAGGAGAATTAACTGATTTTTCGCAAAACCTGAAAACGTCAAAAAATCTAATACCCGGCCAAGCCAAAAATGGCTGTATTTCAGCCAAAAAATTTTTTTTCCACAAATCAAACACGCACTATATTCCCTCTTTGGGAACTCTTTTGGGATGCTTTCCAACATAGTTTTAACCCTCTAGATGTAGAAGTAGGAGAATTAACTGATTTTTCGCAAAACCTGAAAACGTCAAAAAATCTAATACCCGGCCAAGCCAAAAATGGCTGATTTTCAGCCAAAATTTTTTTTCCACAAATCAAACACGCACTATATTCCCTCTTTGGGAACTCTTTTGGGATGCTTTCCAACATAGTTTTAACCCTCTAGATGTAGAAGTAGGAGAATTAAGTGATTTTTCGCAAAACCTGAAAACGTCAAAAAATCTAATACCCGGCCAAGCCAAAAATGGCTGTATTTCAGCCAAAAAATTTTTTTTGCACAAATCAAACACGCACTATATTCCCTCTTTGGGAACTCTTTTGGGATGCTTTCCAACATAGTTTTAACCCTCTAGATGTAGAAGTAGGAGAATTAACTGATTTTTCGCAAAACCTGAAAACGTCAAAAAATCTAATACCCGGCCAAGCCAAAAATGGCTGATTTTCAGCCAAAATTTTTTTTTCCAAAAATCAAACACGCACTATATTCCCTCTTTGGGAACTCTTTTGGGATGCTTTCCAACATAGTTTTAACCCTCTAGATGTAGAAGTAGGAGAATTAACTGATTTTTCGCAAAACCTGAAAACGTCAAAAAATCTAATACCCGGCCAAGCCAAAAATGGCTGATTTTCAGTCAAAAATTTTTTTTCCACAAATCAAACACGCACTATATTCCCTCTTTGGGAACTCTTTTGGGATGCTTTCCAACATAGTTTTAACCCTCTAGGTGTAGAAGTAGGAGAATTAACTGATTTTTCGAAAACCTGAAAACGTCAAAAAATCTAATACCCAGCCAAGCCAAAAATGGCTGATTTTCAGCCAAATTTTTTTTTCCACAAATCAAACACGCACTATATTCCCTCTTTGGGAACTCTTTTGGGATGCTTTCCAACATAGTTTTAACCCTCTAGATGTAGAAGTAGGAGAATTAAGTGATTTTTCGAAAACCTGAAAACGTCAAAAAATCTAATACCCGGCCAAGCCAAAAATGGCTGATTTTCAGCCAAAATTTTTTTTTCCAAAAATCAAACACGCACTATATTCCCTCTTTGGGAACTCTTTTGGGATGCTTTCCAACATAGTTTTAACCCTCTAGATGTAGAAGTAGGAGAATTAAGTGATTTTTCGAAAACCTGAAAACGTCAAAAAATCTAATACCCGGCCAAGACAAAAATGGCTGATTTTCAGCCAAAAGTTTTTTTTTCCACAAATCAAACACGCACTATATTCCCTCTTTGGGAACTCTTTTGGGATGCTTTCCAACATAGTTTTAACCCTCTAGATGTAGAAGTAGGAGAATTAACTGATTTTTCGCAAAACCTGAAAACGTCAAAAAATCTAATACCCGGCCAAGCCAAAAATGGCTGTATTTCAGCCAAAAAAATTTTTTTGCACAAATCAAACACGCACTATATTCCCTCTTTGGGAACTCTTTTGGGATGCTTTCCAACATAGTTTTAACCCTCTAGATGTAGAAGTAGGAGAATTAACTGATTTTTCGCAAAACCTGAAAACGTCAAAAAATCTAATACCCGGCCAAGCCAAAAATGGCTGATTTTCAGTCAAAAATTTTTTTTCCACAAATCAAACATGCACTATATTCCCTCTTTGGGAACTCTTTTGGGATGCTTTCCAACATAGTTTTAACCCTCTAGATGTAGAAGTAGGAGAATTAACTGATTTTTCGAAAACCTGAAAACGTCAAAAAATCTAATACCCAGCCAAGCCAAAAATGGCTGATTTTCAGCCAAATTTTTTTTTCCACAAATCAAACACGCACTATATTCCCTCTTTGGGAACTCTTTTGGGATGCTTTCCAACATAGTTTTAACCCTCTAGATGTAGAAGTAGGAGAATTAAGTGATTTTTCGCAAAACCTGAAAACGTCAAAAAATCTAATACCCGGCCAAGCCAAAAATGGCTGATTTTCAGCCAAAATTTTTTTTTTCCACAAATCAAACACGCACTATATTCCCTCTTTGGGAACTCTTTTGGGATGCTTTCCAACATAGTTTTAACCCTCTAGATGTAGAAGTAGGAGAATTAAGTGATTTTTCGAAAACCTGAAAACGTCAAAAAATCTAATACCCGGCCAAGACAAAAATGGCTGATTTTCAGCCAAAATTTTTTTTTCCACAAATCAAACACGCACTATATTCCCTCTTTGGGAACTCTTTTGGGATGCTTTCCAACATAGTTTTAACCCTCTAGATGTAGAAGTAAGAGAATTAAGTGATTTTTCGCAAAACCTGAAAACGTCAAAAAATCTAATACCCGGCCAAGCCAAAAATGGCTGTATTTCAGCCAAAAAAATTTTTTTGCACAAATCAAACACGCACTATATTCCCTCTTTGGGAACTCTTTTGGGATGCTTTCCAACATAGTTTTAACCCTCTAGATGTAGAAGTAGGAGAATTAACTGATTTTTCGCAAAACCTGAAAACGTCAAAAAATCTAATACCCGGCCAAGCCAAAAATGGCTGTATTTCAGCCAAAAAATTTTTTTTCCACAAATCAAACACGCACTATATTCCCTCTTTGGGAACTCTTTTGGGATGCTTTCCAACATAGTTTTAACCCTCTAGATGTAGAAGTAGGAGAATTAACTGATTTTTCGCAAAACCTGAAAACGTCAAAAAATCTAATACCCGGCCAAGCCAAAAATGGCTGATTTAGTCAAAATTTTTTTTTCCACAAATCAAACACGCACTATATTCCCTCTTTGGGAACTCTTTTGGGATGCTTTCCAACATAGTTTTAACCCTCTAGATGTAGAAGTAGGAGAATTAACTGATTTTTCGAAAACCTGAAAACGTCAAAAAATCTAATACCCAGCCAAGCCAAAAATGGCTGATTTTCAGCCAAATTTTTTTTTCCACAAATCAAACACGCACTATATTCCCTCTTTGGGAACTCTTTTGGGATGCTTTCCAACATAGTTTTAACCCTCTAGATGTAGAAGTAGGAGAATTAAGTGATTTTTCGCAAAACCTGAAAACGTCAAAAAATCTAATACCCGGCCAAGCCAAAAATGGCTGATTTTCAGCCAAATTTTTTTTTTCCACAAATCAAACACGCACTATATTCCCTCTTTGGGAACTCTTTTGGGATGCTTTTCAACATAGTTTTAACCCTCTAGATGTAGAAGTAGGAGAATTAAGTGATTTTTCGAAAACCTGAAAACGTCAAAAAATCTAATACCCGGCCAAGACAAAAATGGCTGATTTTCAGCCAAAATTTTTTTTTCCACAAATCAAACACGCACTATATTCCCTCTTTGGGAACTCTTTTGGGATGCTTTCCAACATAGTTTTAACCCTCTAGATGTATAAGTAGGAGAATTAAGTGATTTTTCGCAAAACCTGAAAACGTCAAAAAATCTAATACCCGGCCAAGCCAAAAATGGCTGTATTTCAGCCAAAAAAAATTTTTTGCACAAATCAAACACGCACTATATTCCCTCTTTGGGAACTCTTTTGGGATGCTTTCCAACATAGTTTTAACCCTCTAGATGTAGAAGTAGGAGAATTAACTGATTTTTCGCAAAACCTGAAAACGTCAAAAAATCTAATACCCGGCCAAGCCAAAAATGGCTGATTTTCAGTCAAAATTTTTTTTTCCACAAATCAAACACGCACTATATTCCCTCTTTGGGAACTCTTTTGGGATGCTTTCCAACATAGTTTTAACCCTCTAGATGTAGAAGTAGGAGAATTAACTGATTTTTCGAAAACCTGAAAACGTCAAAAAATCTAATACCCAGCCAAGCCAAAAATGGCTGATTTTCAGCCAAATTTTTTTTTCCACAAATCAAACACGCACTATATTCCCTCTTTGGGAACTCTTTTGGGATGCTTTCCAACATAGTTTTAACCCTCTAGATGTAGAAGTAGGAGAATTAAGTGATTTTTCGAAAACCTGAAAACGTCAAAAAATCTAATACCCGGCCAAGCCAAAAATGGCTGATTTTCAGCCAAAATTATTTTTTCCAAAAATCAAACACGCACTATATTCCCTCTTTGGGAACTCTTTTGGGATGCTTTCCAACATAGTTTTAACCCTCTAGATGTAGAAGTAGGAGAATTAAGTGATTTTTCGAAAACCTGAAAACGTCAAAAAATCTAATACCCGGCCAAGACAAAAATGGCTGATTTTCAGCCAAAAATTTTTTTTTCCACAAATCAAACACGCACTATATTCCCTCTTTGGGAACTCTTTTGGGATGCTTTCCAACATAGTTTTAACCCTCTAGATGTAGAAGTAGGAGAATTAAGTGATTTTTCGCAAAACCTGAAAACGTCAAAAAATCTAATACCCGGCCAAGCCAAAAATGGCTGATTTTCAGCCAAATTTTTTTTTCCACAAATCAAACACGCACTATATTCCCTCTTTGGGAACTCTTTTGGGATGCTTTCCAACATAGTTTTAACCCTCTAGATGTAGAAGTAGGAGAATTAACAGATTTTTCGAAAACCTGAAAACGTCAAAAAATCTAATACCCGGCCAAGCCAAAAATGGCTGATTTTCAGCCAAATTTTTTTTCCCACAAATCAAACACGCACTATATTCCTACTTTGGGAACTCTTTTGGGATGCTTTCCAACATAGTTTTAACCCTCTAGATGTAGAAGTAGGAGAATTAAGTGATTTTTCGCAAAACCTGAAAACGTCAAAAAATCTAATACCCGGCCAAGCCAAAAATGGCTGATTTTCAGCCAAAATTTTTTTTTCCACAAATCAAACACGCACTATATTCCCTCTTTGGGAACTCTTTTGGGATGCTTTCCAACATAGTTTTAACCCTCTAGATGTAGAAGTAGGAGAATTAACTGATTTTTCGAAAACCTGAAAACGTCAAAAAATCTAATACCCGGCCAAGCCAAAAATGGCTGATTTTCAGTCAAATTTTTTTTCCCACAAATCAAACACGCACTATATTCCCTCTTTGGGAACTCTTTTGGGATGCTTTCCAACATAGTTTTAACCCTCTAGATGTAGAAGTAGGAGAATTAAGTGATTTTTCGAAAACCTGAAAACGTCAAAAAATCTAATACCCGGCCAAGCCAAAAATGGCTGATTTTCAGCCAAAATTTTTTTTTCCAAAAATCAAACACGCACTATATTCCCTCTTTGGGAACTCTTTTGGGATGCTTTCCAACATAGTTTTAACCCTCTAGATGTAGAAGTAGGAGAATTAAGTGATTTTTCGAAAACCTGAAAACGTCAAAAAATCTAATACCCGGCCAAGCCAAAAATGGCTGATTTTCAGCCAAATTTTTTTTCCCACAAATCAAACACGCACTATATTCCCTCTTTGGGAACTCTTTTGGGATGCTTTCCAACATAGTTTTAACCCTCTAGATGTAGAAGTAGGAGAATTAAGTGATTTTTCGAAAACCTGAAAACGTCAAAAAATCTAATACCCGGCCAAGCCAAAAATGGCTGATTTTCAGCCAAAAATTTTTTTTCCAAAAATCAAACACGCACTATATTCCCTCTTTGGGAACTCTTTTGGGATGCTTTCCAACATAGTTTTAACCCTCTAGATGTAGAAGTAGGAGAATTAAGTGATTTTTCGAAAACCTGAAAACGTCAAAAAATCTAATACCCGGCCAAGACAAAAATGGCTGATTTTCAGCCAAAATTGTTTTTTTCCACAAATCAAACACGCACTATATTCCCTCTTTGGGAACTCTTTTGGGATGCTTTCCAACATAGTTTTAACCCTCTAGATGTAGAAGTAGGAGAATTAAGTGATTTTTCGCAAAACCTGAAAACGTCAAAAAATCTAATACCCGGCCAAGCCAAAAATGGCTGTATTTCAGCCAAAAAATTTTTTTTGCACAAATCAAACACGCACTATATTCCCTCTTTGGGAACTCTTTTGGGATGCTTTCCAACATAGTTTTAACCCTCTAGATGTAGAAGTAGGAGAATTAACTGATTTTTCGCAAAACCTGAAAACGTCAAAAAATCTAATACCCGGCCAAGCCAAAAATGGCTGATTTTCAGTCAAAATTTTTTTTTCCACAAATCAAACACGCACTATATTCCCTCTTTGGGAACTCTTTTGGGATGCTTTCCAACATAGTTTTAACCCTCTAGATGTAGAAGTAGGAGAATTAAGTGATTTTTCGAAAACCTGAAAACGTCAAAAAATCTAATACCCGGCCAAGACAAAAATGGCTGATTTTCAGCCAAAATTTTTTTTTCCACAAATCAAACACGCACTATATTCCCTCTTTGGGAACTCTTTTGGGATGCTTTCCAACATAGTTTTAACCCTCTAGATGTAGAAGTAGGAGAATTAAGTGATTTTTCGCAAAACCTGAAAACGTCAAAAAATCTAATACCCGGCCAAGCCAAAAATGGCTGTATTTCAGCCAAAAAAATTTTTTTGCACAAATCAAACACGCACTATATTCCCTCTTTGGGAACTCTTTTGGGATGCTTTCCAACATAGTTTTAACCCTCTAGGTGTAGAAGTAGGAGAATTAACTGATTTTTCGAAAACCTGAAAACATCAAAAAATCTAATACCCAGCCAAGCCAAAAATGGCTGATTTTCAGCCAAATTTTTTTTTCCACAAATCAAACACGCACTATATTCCCTCTTTGGGAACTCTTTTGGGATGCTTTCCAACATAGTTTTAACCCTCTAGATGTAGAAGTAGGAGAATTAAGTGATTTTTCGAAAACCTGAAAACGTCAAAAAATCTAATACCCAGCCAAGCCAAAAATGGCTGATTTTCAGCCAAAATTTTTTTTTCCAAAAATCAAACACGCACTATATTCCCTCTTTGGGAACTCTTTTGGGATGCTTTCCAACATAGTTTTAACCCTCTAGATGTAGAAGTAGGAGAATTAAGTGATTTTTCGAAAACCTGAAAACGTCAAAAAATCTAATACCCGGCCAAGACAAAAATGGCTGATTTTCAGCCAAAAATTTTTTTTCCACAAATCAAACACGCACAATATTCCCTCTTTGGGAACTCTTTTGGGATGCTTTCCAACATAGTTTTAACCCTCTAGATGTAGAAGTAGGAGAATTAACTGATTTTTCGCAAAACCTGAAAACGTCAAAAAATCTAATACCCGGCCAAGCCAAAAATGGCTGTATTTCAGCCAAAAAATTTTTTTTGCACAAATCAAACACGCACTATATTCCCTCTTTGGGAACTCTTTTGGGATGCTTTCCAACATAGTTTTAACCCTCTAGATGTAGAAGTAGGAGAATTAACTGATTTTTCGAAAACCTGAAAACGTCAAAAAATCTAATACCCGGCCAAGCCAAAAATGGCTGATTTTCAGCCAAATTTTTTTTTTCCACAAATCAAACACGCACTATATTCCCTCTTTGGGAACTCTTTTGGGATGCTTTCCAACATAGTTTTAACCCTCTAGATGTAGAAGTAGGAGAATTAAGTGATTTTTCGCAAAACCTGAAAACGTCAAAAAATCTAATACCCGGCCAAGCCAAAAATGGCTGATTTTCAGCCAAATTTTTTTTTCCACAAATCAAACACGCACTATATTCCCTCTTTGGGAACTCTTTTGGGATGCTTTCCAACATAGTTTTAACCCTCTAGATGTAGAAGTAGGAGAATTAACTGATTTTTCGAAAACCTGAAGACGTCAAAAAATCTAATACCCGGCCAAGCCAAAAATGGCTGATTTTCAGCCAAATTTTTTTTCCCACAAATCAAACACGCACTATATTCCTACTTTGGGAACTCTTTTGGGATGCTTTCCAACATAGTTTTAACCCTCTAGATGTAGAAGTAGGAGAATTAAGTGATTTTTCGCAAAACCTGAAAACGTCAAAAAATCTAATACCCGGCCAAGCCAAAAATGGCTGATTTTCAGCCAAATTTTTTTTTCCACAAATCAAACACGCACTATATTCCCTCTTTGGGAACTCTTTTGGGATGCTTTCCAACATAGTTTTAACCCTCTAGATGTAGAAGTAGGAGAATTAACTGATTTTTCGAAAACCTGAAAACGTCAAAAAATCTAATACCCGGCCAAGCCAAAAATGGCTGATTTTCAGCCAAATTTTTTTTCCCACAAATCAAACACGCACTATATTCCTACTTTGGGAACTCTTTTGGGATGCTTTCCAACATAGTTTTAACCCTCTAGATGTAGAAGTAGGAGAATTAAGTGATTTTTCGCAAAACCTGAAAACGTCAAAAAATCTAATACCCGGCCAAGCCAAAAATGGCTGATTTTCAGCCAAAATTTTTTTTTCCACAAATCAAACACGCACTATATTCCCTCTTTGGGAACTCTTTTGGGATGCTTTCCAACATAGTTTTAACCCTCTAGATGTAGAAGTAGGAGAATTAACTGATTTTTCGAAAACCTGAAAACGTCAAAAAATCTAATACCCGGCCAAGCCAAAAATGGCTGATTTTCAGCCAAAATTTTTTTCCCACAAATCAAACACGCACTATATTCCCTCTTTGGGAACTCTTTTGGGATGCTTTCCAACATAGTTTTAACCCTCTAGATGTAGAAGTAGGAGAATTAAGTGATTTTTCGAAAACCTGAAAACGTCAAAAAATCTAATACCCGGCCAAGCCAAAAATGGCTGATTTTCAGCCAAAATTTTTTTTTCCAAAAATCAAACACGCACTATATTCCCTCTTTGGGAACTCTTTTGGGATGCTTTCCAACATAGTTTTAACCCTCTAGATGTAGAAGTAGGAGAATTAAGTGATTTTTCGAAAACCTGAAAACGTCAAAAAATCTAATACCCGGCCAAGCCAAAAATGGCTGATTTTCAGCCAAAATTTTTTTTCCAAAAATCAAACACGCACTATATTCCCTCTTTGGGAACTCTTTTGGGATGCTTTCCAACATAGTTTTAACCCTCTAGATGTAGAAGTAGGAGAATTAAGTGATTTTTCGCAAAACCTGAAAACGTCAAAAAATCTAATACCCGGCCAAGCCAAAAATGGCTGATTTTCAGCCAAATTTTTTTTTCCACAAATCAAACACGCACTATATTCCCTCTTTGGGAACTCTTTTGGGATGCTTTCCAACATAGTTTTAACCCTCTAGATGTAGAAGTAGGAGAATTAACTGATTTTTCGAAAACCTGAAAACGTCAAAAAATCTAATACCCGGCCAAGCCAAAAATGGCTGATTTTCAGCCAAATGTTTTTTTCCCACAAATCAAACACGCACTATATTCCTACTTTGGGAACTCTTTTGGGATGCTTTCCAACATAGTTTTAACCCTCTAGATGTAGAAGTAGGAGAATTAAGTGATTTTTCGCAAAACCTGAAAACGTCAAAAAATCTAATACCCAACCAAGCCAAAAATGGCTGATTTTCAGCCAAATTTTTTTTTCCACAAATCAAACACGCACTATATTCCCTCTTTGGGAACTCTTTTGGGATGCTTTCCAACATAGTTTTAACCCTCTAGATGTAGAAGTAGGAGAATTAACTGATTTTTCGAAAACCTGAAAACGTCAAAAAATCTAATACCCGGCCAAGCCAAAAATGGCTGATTTTCAGCCAAATTTTTTTTCCCACAAATCAAACACGCACTATATTCCTACTTTGGGAACTCTTTTGGGATGCTTTCCAACATAGTTTTAACCCTCTAGATGTAGAAGTAGGAGAATTAAGTGATTTTTCGCAAAACCTGAAAACGTCAAAAAATCTAATACCCGGCCAAGCCAAAAATGGCTGATTTTCAGCCAAAATTTTTTTTTCCACAAATCAAACACGCACTATATTCCCTCTTTGGGAACTCTTTTGGGATGCTTTCCAACATAGTTTTAACCCTCTAGATGTAGAAGTAGGAGAATTAACTGATTTTTCGAAAACCTGAAAACGTCAAAAAATCTAATACCCGGCCAAGCCAAAAATGGCTGATTTTCAGTCAAATTTTTTTTCCCACAAATCAAACACGCACTATATTCCCTCTTTGGGAACTCTTTTGGGATGCTTTCCAACATAGTTTTAACCCTCTAGATGTAGAAGTAGGAGAATTAAGTGATTTTTCGAAAACCTGAAAACGTCAAAAAATCTAATACCCGGCCAAGCCAAAAATGGCTGATTTTCAGCCAAAATTTTTTTTTCCAAAAATCAAACACGCACTATATTCCCTCTTTGGGAACTCTTTTGGGATGCTTTCCAACATAGTTTTAACCCTCTAGATGTAGAAGTAGGAGAATTAAGTGATTTTTCGAAAACCTGAAAACGTCAAAAAATCTAATACCCGGCCAAGACAAAAATGGCTGATTTTCAGCCAAAATTTTTTTTTCCACAAATCAAACACGCACTATATTCCCTCTTTGGGAACTCTTTTGGGATGCTTTCCAACATAGTTTTAACCCTCTAGATGTAGAAGTAGGAGAATTAAGTGATTTTTCGCAAAACCTGAAAACGTCAAAAAATCTAATACCCGGCCAAGCCAAAAATGGCTGTATTTCAGCCAAAAAAATTTTTTTGCACAAATCAAACACGCACTATATTCCCTCTTTGGGAACTCTTTTGGGATGCTTTCCAACATAGTTTTAACCCTCTAGATGTAGAAGTAGGAGAATTAACTGATTTTTCGCAAAACCTGAAAACGTCAAAAAATCTAATACCTGGCCAAGCCAAAAATGGCTGATTTTCAGTCAAAATTTTTTTTTCCACAAATCAAACACGCACTATATTCCCTCTTTGGGAACTCTTTTGGGATGCTTTCCAACATAGTTTTAACCCTCTAGGTGTAGAAGTAGGAGAATTAACTGATTTTTCGAAAACCTGAAAACATCAAAAAATCTAATACCCAGCCAAGCCAAAAATGGCTGATTTTCAGCCAAATTTTTTTTTCCACAAATCAAACACGCACTATATTCCCTCTTTGGGAACTCTTTTGGGATGCTTTCCAACATAGTTTTAACCCTCTAGATGTAGAAGTAGGAGAATTAAGTGATTTTTCGAAAACCTGAAAACGTCAAAAAATCTAATACCCGGCCAAGACAAAAATGGCTGATTTTCAGCCAAAATTTTTTTTTCCACAAATCAAACACGCACTATATTCCCTCTTTGGGAACTCTTTTGGGATGCTTTCCAACATAGTTTTAACCCTCTAGATGTAGAAGTAGGAGAATTAAGTGATTTTTCGCAAAACCTGAAAACGTCAAAAAATCTAATACCCGGCCAAGCCAAAAATGGCTGTATTTCAGCCAAAAAAATTTTTTTGCACAAATCAAACACGCACTATATTCCCTCTTTGGGAACTCTTTTGGGATGCTTTCCAACATAGTTTTAACCCTCTAGATGTAGAAGTAGGAGAATTAACTGATTTTTCGCAAAACCTGAAAACGTCAAAAAATCTAATACCTGGCCAAGCCAAAAATGGCTGATTTTCAGTCAAAATTTTTTTTTCCACAAATCAAACACGCACTATATTCCCTCTTTGGGAACTCTTTTGGGATGCTTTCCAACATAGTTTTAACCCTCTAGGTGTAGAAGTAGGAGAATTAACTGATTTTTCGAAAACCTGAAAACATCAAAAAATCTAATACCCAGCCAAGCCAAAAATGGCTGATTTTCAGCCAAATTTTTTTTTCCACAAATCAAACACGCACTATATTCCCTCTTTGGGAACTCTTTTGGGATGCTTTCCAACATAGTTTTAACCCTCTAGATGTAGAAGTAGGAGAATTAAGTGATTTTTCGAAAACCTGAAAACGTCAAAAAATCTAATACCCAGCCAAGCCAAAAATGGCTGATTTTCAGCCAAAATTTTTTTTTCCAAAAATCAAACACGCACTATATTCCCTCTTTGGGAACTCTTTTGGGATGCTTTCCAACATAGTTTTAACCCTCTAGATGTAGAAGTAGGAGAATTAAGTGATTTTTCGAAAACCTGAAAACGTCAAAAAATCTAATACCCGGCCAAGACAAAAATGGCTGATTTTCAGCCAAAAATTTTTTTTCCACAAATCAAACACGCACTATATTCCCTCTTTGGGAACTCTTTTGGGATGCTTTCCAACATAGTTTTAACCCTCTAGATGTAGAAGTAGGAGAATTAACTGATTTTTCGCAAAACCTGAAAACGTCAAAAAATCTAATACCCGGCCAAGCCAAAAATGGCTGTATTTCAGCCAAAAAATTTTTTTTGCACAAATCAAACACGCACTATATTCCCTCTTTGGGAACTCTTTTGGGATGCTTTCCAACATAGTTTTAACCCTCTAGATGTAGAAGTAGGAGAATTAACTGATTTTTCGCAAAACCTGAAAACGTCGAAAAATCTAATACCCGGCCAAGCCAAAAATGGCTGATTTTCAGTCAAAATTTTTTTTTCCACAAATCAAACACGCACTATATTCCCTCTTTGGGAACTCTTTTGGGATGCTTTCCAACATAGTTTTAACCCTCTAGATGTAGAAGTAGGAGAATTAACTGATTTTTCGAAAACCTGAAAACGTCAAAAAATCTAATACCCAGCGAAGCCAAAAATGGCTGATTTTCAGCCAAATTTTTTTTTCCACAAATCAAACACGCACTATATTCCCTCTTTGGGAACTCTTTTGGGATGCTTTCCAACATAGTTTTAACCCTCTAGATGTAGAAGTAGGAGAATTAAGTGATTTTTCGCAAAACCTGAAAACGTCAAAAAATCTAATACCCGGCCAAGCCAAAAATGGCTGATTTTCAGCCAAAATTTTTTTTTTCCACAAATCAAACACGCACTATATTCCCTCTTTGGGAACTCTTTTGGGATGCTTTCCAACATAGTTTTAACCCTCTAGATGTAGAAGTAGGAGAATTAAGTGATTTTTCGAAAACCTGAAAACGTCAAAAAATCTAATACCCGGCCAAGACAAAAATGGCTGATTTTCAGCCAAAAAATTTTTTTACACAAATCAAACACGCACTATATTCCCTCTTTGGGAACTCTTTTGGGATGCTTTCCAACATAGTTTTAACCCTCTAGATGTAGAAGTAGGAGAATTAAGTGATTTTTCGCAAAACCTGAAAACGTCAAAAAATCTAATACCCGGCCAAGCCAAAAATGGCTGTATTTCAGCCAAAAAAAATTTTTTGCACAAATCAAACACGCACTATATTCCCTCTTTGGGAACTCTTTTGGGATGCTTTCCAACATAGTTTTAACCCTCTAGATGTAGAAGTAGGAGAATTAACTGATTTTTTGAAAACCTGAAAACGTCAAAAAATCTAATACCCAGCCAAGCCAAAAATGGCTGATTTTCAGCCATATTTTTTTTTCCACAAATCAAACACGCACTATATTCCCTCTTTGGGAACTCTTTTGGGATGCTTTCCAACATAGTTTTAACCCTCTAGATGTAGAAGTAGGAGAATTAAGTGATTTTTCGAAAACCTGAAAACGTCAAAAAATCTAATACCCGGCCAAGCCAAAAATGGCTGATTTTCAGCCAAAATTTTTTTTTCCAAAAATCAAACACGCACTATATTCCCTCTTTGGGAACTCTTTTGGGATGCTTTCCAACATAGTTTTAACCCTCTAGATGTAGAAGTAGGAGAATTAACTGATTTTTCGAAAACCTGAAAACGTCAAAAAATCTAATACCCAGCCAAGCCAAAAATGGCTGATTTTCAGCCATATTTTTTTTTCCACAAATCAAACACGCACTATATTCCCTCTTTGGGAACTCTTTTGGGATGCTTTCCAACATAGTTTTAACCCTCTAGATGTAGAAGTAGGAGAATTAAGTGATTTTTCGAAAACCTGAAAACGTCAAAAAATCTAATACCCGGCCAAGCCAAAAATGGCTGATTTTCAGCCAAAATTTTTTTTTCCAAAAATCAAACACGCACTATATTCCCTCTTTGTGAACTCTTTTGGGATGCTTTCCAACATAGTTTTAACCCTCTAGATGTAGAAGTAGGAGAATTAAGTGATTTTTCGAAAACCTGAAAACGTCAAAAAATCTAATACCCGGCCAAGACAAAAATGGCTGATTTTCAGCCAAAAATTTTTTTTCCACAAACCAAACACGCACTATATTCCCTCTTTGGGAACTCTTTTGGGATGCTTTCCAACATAGTTTTAACCCTCTAGATGTAGAAGTAGGAGAATTAAGTGATTTTTCGCAAAACCTGAAAACGTCAAAAAATCTAATACCCGGCCAAGCCAAAAATGGCTGTATTTCAGCCAAAAATTTTTTTTTGCACAAATCAAACACGCACTATATTCCCTCTTTGGGAACTCTTTTGGGATGCTTTCCAACATAGTTTTAACCCTCTAGATGTAGAAGTAGGAGAATTAAGTGATTGTTCGCAAAACCTGAAAACGTCAAAAAATCTAATACCCGGCCAAGCCAAAAATGGCTGATTTTCAGTCAAAATTTTTTTTCCACAAATCAAACACGCACTATATTCCCTCTTTGGGAACTCTTTTGGGATGCTTTCCAACATAGTTTTAACCCTCTAGATGTAGAAGTAGGAGAATTATCTGATTTTTCGAAAACCTGAAAACGTCAAAAAATCTAATACCCAGCCAAGCCAAAAATGGCTGATTTTCAGCCAAATTTTTTTTTCCACAAATCAAACACGCACTATATTCCCTCTTTGGGAACTCTTTTGGGATGCTTTCCAACATAGTTTTAACCCTCTAGATGTAGAAGTAGGATAATTAAGTGATTTTTCGCAAAACCTGAAAACGTCAAAAAATCTAATACCCGGCCAAGCCAAAAATGGCTGATTTTCAGCCCAAATTTTTTTTTTCCACAAATCAAACACGCACTATATTCCCTCTTTGGGAACTCTTTTGGGATGCTTTCCAACATAGTTTTAACCCTCTAGATGTAGAAGTAGGAGAATTAAGTGATTTTTCGCAAAACCTGAAAACGTCAAAAAATCTAATACCCGGCCAAGCCAAAAATGGCTGATTTTCAGCCAAAATTTTTTTTTCCACAAATCAAACACACACTATATTCCCTCTTTGGGAACTCTTTTGGGATGCTTTCCAACATAGTTTTAACCCTCTAGATGTAGAAGTAGGAGAATTAAGTGATTTTTCGCAAAACCTGAAAACGTCAAAAAATCTAATACCCGGCCAAGCCAAAAATGGCTGATTTTCAGCCAAAATTTTTTTTTCCACAAATCAAACACGCACTATATTCCCTCTTTGGGAACTCTTTTCTGATGCTTTCCAACATAGTTTTAATCCTCTAGATGTATAAGTAGGAAAATTAAGTGATTTTTCGAAAACCTTTAAACGTCAAGAAATCTAATACCCGGCCAAGCCAAAAATGGCTGATTTTCAGCCAAAATTTTTTTTTCCACAAATCAACCACGCACTATATTCCCTCTTTGGGAACTCTTTTGGGATGCTTTCCAACATAGTTTTAACCCTCTAGATGCAGAAGTAGGAGAATTAAGTGATTTTTCGCAAAACCTGAAAACGTCAAAAAATCTAATACCCGGCCAAGCCAAAAATGGCTGAATTTCAGCCAAAATTTTTTTTTTGCACAAATCAAACACGCACTATATTCCCTCTTTGGGAACTCTTTTGGGATGCTTTCCAACATAGTTTTTACCCTCTAGATGTAGAAGTAGGAGAATTAAGTGATTTTTCGAAAACCTGAAAACGTCAAAAAATCTAATACCCGGCCAAGCCAAAAATGGCAGATTTTCAGCCAACATTTTTTTTCCCACGAATCAAGCACGCACTATACCCCCTCTTTGGGAACTCTTTTGGAATGCTTTCCAACATAGTTTTAACCCTCTAGATGTAGAAGTAGGAGAATTAAGTGATTTTTCGCAAAACCTGAAAACGTCAAAAAATCTAATACCCGGCCAAGCCAAAAATGGCTGTATTTCAGCCAAAAAAATTTTTTTGCACAAATCAAACACGCACTATATTCCCTCTTTGGGAACTCTTTTGGGATGCTTTCCAACATAGTTTTAACCCTCTAGATGTAGAAGTAGGAGAATTAACTGATTTTTCGCAAAACCTGAAAACGTCAAAAAATCTAATACTCGGCCAAGCCAAAAATGGCTGATTTTCAGTCAAAATTTTTTTTTCCACAAATCAAACACGCACTATATTCCCTCTTTGGGAACTCTTTTGGGATGCTTTCCAACATAGTTTTAACCCTCTAGATGTAGAAGTAGGAGAATTAAGTGATTTTTCGCAAAACCTGAAAACGTCAAAAAATCTAATACCCGGCCAAGCCAAAAATGGCTGATTTTCAGCCAAAATTTTTTTTTCCACAAATCAAACACGCACTATATTCCCTCTTTGGGAACTCTTTTGGGATGCTTTCCAACATAGTTTTAACCCTCTAGATGTAGAAGTAGGAGAATTAAGTGATTTTTCGCAAAACCTGAAAACGTCAAAAAATCTAATACCCGGCCAAGCCAAAAATGGCTGATTTTCAGCCAAAATTTTTTTTTCCACAAATCAAACACACACTATATTCCCTCTTTGGGAACTCTTTTGGGATGCTTTCCAACATAGTTTTAACCCTCTAGATGTAGAAGTAGGAGAATTAAGTGATTTTTCGCAAAACCTGAAAACGTCAAAAAATCTAATACCAGGCCAAGCCAAAAATGGCTGATTTTCAGCCAAATTTTTTTTTTCCACAAATCAAACACGCACTATATTCCCTCTTTGGGAACTCTTTTCTGATGCTTTCCAACATAGTTTTAATCCTCTAGATGTATAAGTAGGAAAATTAAGTGATTTTTCGAAAACCTGAAAACGTCAAAAAATCTAATACCCGGCCAAGCCAAAAATGGCTGATTTTCAGCCAAAAATTTTTTTTCCACAAATCAAACACGCACTATATTCCCTCTTTGGGAACTCTTTTGGGATGCTTTCCAACATAGTTTTAACCCTCTAGATGTAGAAGTAGGAGAATTAAGTGATTTTTCGCAAAACCTGAAAACGTCAAAAAATCTAATACCCGGCCAAGCCAAAAATGGCTGAATTTCAGCCAAAATTTTTTTTTTGCACAAATCAAACACGCACTATATTCCCTCTTTGGGAACTCTTTTGGGATGCTTTCCAACATAGTTTTAACCCTCTAGATGTAGAAGTAGGAGAATTAAGTGATTTTTCGCGAAACCTGAAAACGTCAAAAAATCTAATACCCGGCCAAGCCAAAAATGGCAGATTTTCAGCCAACATTTTTTTTCCCACGAATCAAGCACGCACTATACCCCCTCTTTGGGAACTCTTTTGGAATGCTTTCCAACATAGTTTTAACACTCTAGATGTAGAAGTAGGAGAATTAAGTGATTTTTCGCAAAACCTGAAAACGTCAAAAAATCTAATTCCCGACCAAGCCAAAAATGGCTGATTTTCAGCCAAAATTTTTTTTTCCACAAATCAAACACGCACTATATTCCCTCTTTGGGAACTCTTTTGGGATGCTTTCCAACATAGTTTTAACACTCTAGATGTAGAAGTAGGAGAATTAAGTGATTTTTCGCAAAACCTGAAAACGTCAAAAAATCTAATACCCGACCAAGCCAAAAATGGCTGATTTTCAGCCAAAATTTTTTTTTCCACAAATCAAACACGCACTATATTCCCTCTTTGGGAACTCTTTTGGAATGCTTTCCAACATAGTTTTAACACTCTAGATGTAGAAGTAGGAGAATTAAGTGATTTTTTGAAAACCTGAAAACGTCAAAAAATCTAATACCCGGCCAAGCCACAAATGTCTGATTTTCAGCCAAATTTTTTTTTTCCACAAATCAAACACGCACTATATTCCCTCTTTGGGAACTCTTTTGGGATGCTTTCCAACATAGTTTTAACCCTCTAGATGTAGAAGTAGGAGAATTAACTGATTTTTCGAAAACCTGAAAACGTCAAAAAATCTAATACCCGGCCAAGCCAAAAATGGCTGATTTTCAGCCAAATTTTTTTTTTCCACAAATCAAAAAAGCACTATATTCCCTCTTTGGGAACTCTTTTGGGATGCTTTCCAACATAGTTTTAACCCTCTAGATGTAGAAGTAGGAGAATTAAGTGATTTTTCGCAAGACCTGAAAACGTTAAAAAATCTAATACCCGGCCAAGCCAAAAATGGCTGATTTTCAGCCAAAATTTTTTTTTCCACAAATCAAACACGCACTATATTCCCTCTTTGGGAACTCTTTTGGGATGCTTTCCAACATAGTTTTAACCCTCTAGATGTAGAAGTAGGAGAATTAAGTGATTTTTCGCAAAACCTGAAAACGTTAAAAAATCTAATACCCGGCCAAGCCAAAAATGGCTGATTTTCAGCCAAAATTTTTTTTTCCACAAATCAAACACGCACTATATTCCCTCTTTGGGAACTCTTTTGGGATGCTTTCCAACATAGTTTTAACCCTCTAGATGTAGAAGTAGAATTAAGTGATTTTTCGCAAAACCTGAAAACGTCAAAAAATCTAATACCCGGCCAAGCCAAAAATGGCTGAATTTCAGCCAAAAAATTATTTTTGCACAAATCAAACACGCACTATATTCCCTCTTTGGGAACTCTTTTGGGATGCTTTCCAACATAGTTTTAACCCTCTAGATGTAGAAGTAGGAGAATTAAGTGATTTTTCGCAAAACCTGAAAACGTCAAAAAATCTAATACCCGGCCAAGCCAAAAATGGCAGATTTTCAGCCAACATTTTTTTTCCCACGAATCAAACACGCACTATACCCCCTCTTTGGGAACTCTTTTGGAATGCTTTCCAACTTAGTTTTAACACTCTAGATGTAGAAGTAGGAGAATTAAGTGATTTTTCGCAAAACCTGAAAACGTCAAAAAATCTAATACCCGGCCAAGCCAAAAATGGCTGATTTTCAGCCAAAATTTTTTTTTCCACAAATCAAACACGCACTATATTCCCTCTTTGGGAACTCTTTTGGGATGCTTTCCAACATAGTTTTAACCCTCTAGATGTAGAAGTAGGAGAATTAAGTGATTTTTCGAAAACCTGAAAACGTCAAAAAATCTAATACCCGGCCAAGACAAAAATAGCTGATTTTCAGCCAAAAAATTTTTTTCCACAAATCAAACACGCACTATATTCCCTCTTTGGGAACTCTTTTGGGATGCTTTCCAACATAGTTTTAACCCTCTAGATGTAGAAGTAGGAGAATTAAGTGATTTTTCGCAAAACCTGAAAACGTCAAAAAATCTAATACCCGGCCAAGCCAAAAATGGCTGATTTTCAGCCAAAAATTTTTTTTCCACAAATCAAACACGCACTATATTCCCTCTTTGGGAACTCTTTTGGGATGCTTTCCAACATAGTTTTAACCCTCTAGATGTAGAAGTAGGAGAATTAACTGATTTTTCGAAAACCTGAAAACGTTAAAAAATGTAATACCCGGCCAAGCCAAAAATGGCTGATTTTCAGCCAAATTTTTTTTCCCACAAATCAAACACGCACTATATTCCTACTTTGGGAACTCTTTTGGGATGCTTTCCAACATAGTTTTAACCCTCTAGATGTAGAAGTAGGAGAAATAAGTGATTTTTCGAAAACCTGAAAACGTCAAAAAATCTAATACCCGGCCAAGACAAAAATGGCTGATTTTCAGCCAAAAATTTTTTTTCCACAAATCAAACACGCACTATATTCCCTCTTTGGGAACTCTTTTGGGATGCTTTCCAACATAGTTTTAACCCTCTAGATGTAGAAGTAGGAGAATTAAGTGATTTTTCGCAAAACCTGAAAACGTCAAAAAATCTAATACCCGGCCAAGCCAAAAATGGCTGATTTTCAGCCAAAATTTTTTTTTCCACAAATCAAACACGCACTATATTCCCTCTTTGGGAACTCTTTTGGGATGCTTTCCAACATAGTTTTAACCCTCTAGATGTAGAAGTAGAATTAAGTGATTTTTCGCAAAACCTGAAAACGTCAAAAAATCTAATACCCGGCCAAGCCAAAAATGGCTGATTTTCAGCCAAAATTTTTTTTCCACAAATCAAACACGCACTATATTCCCTCTTTGGGAACTCTTTTCTGATGCTTTCCAACATAGTTTTAACCCTCTAGATGTATAAGTAGGAGAATTAAGTGATTTTTCGAAAACCTGAAAACGTCAAAAAATCTAATACCCGACCAAGCCAAAAATGGCTGATTTTCAGCCAAAATTTTTTTTTCCACAAATCAAACACGCACTATATTCCCTCTTTGGGAACTCTTTTGGGATGCTTTCCAACACAGTTTTAACCCTCTAGATGTAGAAGTAGGAGAATTAAGTGATTTTTCGCAAAACCTGAAAACGTTAAAAAATCTAATACCCGGCCAAGCCAAAAATGGCTGATTTTCAGCCAAAAATTTTTTTTCCACAAATCAAACACGCACTATATTCCCTCTTTGGGAACTCTTTTGGGATGCTTTCCAACATAGTTTTAACCCTCTAGATGTAGAAGTAGGAGAATTAAGTGATTTTTCGCAAAACCTGAAAACGTTAAAAAATCTAATACCCGGCCAAGCCAAAAATGGCTGATTTTCAGCCAAAATTTTTTTTTCCACAAATCAAACACGCACTATATTCCCTCTTTGGGAACTCTTTTGGGATGCTTTCCAACATAGTTTTAACCCTCTAGATGTAGAAGTAGAATTAAGTGATTTTTCACAAAACCTGAAAACGTCAAAAAATCTAATACCCGGCCAAGCCAAAAATGGCTGAATTTCAGCCAAAAATTTTTTTTTGCACAAATCAAACACGCACTATATTCCCTCTTTGGGAACTCTTTTGGGATGCTTTCCAACATAGTTTTAACCCTCTAGATGTAGAAGTAGGAGAATTAAGTGATTTTTCGCAAAACCTGAAAACGTCAAAAAATCTAATACCCGGCCAAGCCAAAAATGGCTGATTTTAAGCCAAAATTTTTTTTCCACAAATCAAACACGCACTATATTCCCTCTTTGGGAACTCTTTTGGGATGCTTTCCAACATAGTTTTAACCCTCTAGATGTAGAAGTAGGAGAATTAAGTGATTTTTCGCAAAACCTGAAAACGTCAAAAAATCTAATACCCGGCCAAGCCAAAAATGGCTGATTTTCAGCCAAAATTTTTTTTTCCACAAATCAAACACGCACTATATTCCCTCTTTGGGAACTCTTTTGGGATGCTTTCCAACATAGTTTTAACCCTCTAGATGTAGAAGTAGAATTAAGTGATTTTTCGCAAAACCTGAAAACGTCAAAAAATCTAATACCCGGCCAAGCCAAAAATGGCTGATTTTCAGCCAAAATTTTTTTTCCACAAATCAAACACGCACTATATTCCCTCTTTGGGAACTCTTTTCTGATGCTTTCCAACATAGTTTTAACCCTCTAGATGTATAAGTAGGAGAATTAAGTGATTTTTCGAAAACCTGAAAACGTCAAAAAATCTAATACCCGACCAAGCCAAAAATGGCTGATTTTCAGCCAAAATTTTTTTTTCCACAAATCAAACACGCACTATATTCCCTCTTTGGGAACTCTTTTGGGATGCTTTCCAACACAGTTTTAACCCTCTAGATGTAGAAGTAGGAGAATTAAGTGATTTTTCGCAAAACCTGAAAACGTTAAAAAATCTAATACCCGGCCAAGCCAAAAATGGCTGATTTTCAGCCAAAAATTTTTTTTCCACAAATCAAACACGCACTATATTCCCTCTTTGGGAACTCTTTTGGGATGCTTTCCAACATAGTTTTAACCCTCTAGATGTAGAAGTAGGAGAATTAAGTGATTTTTCGCAAAACCTGAAAACGTTAAAAAATCTAATACCCGGCCAAGCCAAAAATGGCTGATTTTCAGCCAAAATTTTTTTTTCCACAAATCAAACACGCACTATATTCCCTCTTTGGGAACTCTTTTGGGATGCTTTCCAACATAGTTTTAACCCTCTAGATGTAGAAGTAGAATTAAGTGATTTTTCACAAAACCTGAAAACGTCAAAAAATCTAATACCCGGCCAAGCCAAAAATGGCTGAATTTCAGCCAAAAATTTTTTTTTGCACAAATCAAACACGCACTATATTCCCTCTTTGGGAACTCTTTTGGGATGCTTTCCAACATAGTTTTAACCCTCTAGATGTAGAAGTAGGAGAATTAAGTGATTTTTCGCAAAACCTGAAAACGTCAAAAAATCTAATACCCGGCCAAGCCAAAAATGGCTGATTTTAAGCCAAAATTTTTTTTCCACAAATCAAACACGCACTATATTCCCTCTTTGGGAACTCTTTTGGGATGCTTTCCAACATAGTTTTAACCCTCTAGATGTAGAAGTAGGAGAATTAAGTCATTTTTCGAAAACCTGAAAACGTCAAAAAATCTAATACCCGGCCAAGCCAAAAATGGCTGAATTTCAGCCAAAATTTTTTTTTCCACAAATCAAACACGCACTATATTCCCTCTTTGGGAACTCTTTTGGGATGCTTTCCAACATAGTTTTAACCCTCTAGATGTAGAAGTAGGAGAATTAAGTGATTTTTCGCAAAACCTGAAAACGTCAAAAAATCTAATACCCGGCCAAGCCAAAAATGGCAGATTTTCAGCCAACATTTTTTTTCCCACGAATCAAACACGCACTATACCCCCTCTTTGGGAACTCTTTTGGAATGCTTTCCAACATAGTTTTAACACTCTAGATGTAGAAGTAGGAGAATTAAGTGATTTTTCGCAAAACCTGAAAACGTCAAAAAATCTAATACCCGGCCAAGCCAAAAATGGCTGATTTTCAGCCAAAATTTTTTTTTCCACAAATCAAACACGCACTATATTCCCTCTTTGGGAACTCTTTTGGGATGCTTTCCAACATAGTTTTAACCCTCTAGATGTAGAAGTAGAATTAAGTGATTTTTCGCAAAACCTGAAAACGTCAAAAAATCTAATACCCGGCCAAGCCAAAAATGGCTGATTTTCAGCCAAAATTTTTTTTCCACAAATCAAACACGCACTATATTCCCTCTTTGGGAACTCTTTTCTGATGCTTTCCAACATAGTTTTAACCCTCTAGATGTATAAGTAGGAGAATTAAGTGATTTTTCGAAAACCTGAAAACGTCAAAAAATCTAATACCCGACCAAGCCAAAAATGGCAGATTTTCAGCCAACATTTTTTTTCCCACGAATCAAACACGCACTATACCCCCTCTTTGGGAACTCTTTTGGAATGCTTTCCAACATAGTTTTAACACTCTAGATGTAGAAGTAGGAGAATTAAGTGATTTTTCGCAAAACCTGAAAACGTCAAAAAATCTAATACCCGGCCAAGCCAAAAATGGCTGATTTTCAGCCAAAATTTTTTTTTCCACAAATCAAACACGCACTATATTCCCTCTTTGGGAACTCTTTTGGGATGCTTTCCAACATAGTTTTAACCCTCTAGATGTAGAAGTAGAATTAAGTGATTTTTCGCAAAACCTGAAAACGTCAAAAAATCTAATACCCGGCCAAGCCAAAAATGGCTGATTTTCAGCCAAAATTTTTTTTCCACAAATCAAACACGCACTATATTCCCTCTTTGGGAACTCTTTTCTGATGCTTTCCAACATAGTTTTAACCCTCTAGATGTATAAGTAGGAGAATTAAGTGATTTTTCGAAAACCTGAAAACGTCAAAAAATCTAATACCCGACCAAGCCAAAAATGGCTGATTTTCAGCCAAAATTTTTTTTTCCACAAATCAAACACGCACTATATTCCCTCTTTGGGAACTCTTTTGGGATGCTTTCCAACACAGTTTTAACCCTCTAGATGTAGAAGTAGGAGAATTAAGTGATTTTTCGCAAAACCTGAAAACGTTAAAAAATCTAATACCCGGCCAAGCCAAAAATGGCTGATTTTCAGCCAAAAATTTTTTTTCCACAAATCAAACACGCACTATATTCCCTCTTTGGGAACTCTTTTGGGATGCTTTCCAACATAGTTTTAACCCTCTAGATGTAGAAGTAGGAGAATTAAGTGATTTTTCGCAAAACCTGAAAACGTTAAAAAATCTAATACCCGGCCAAGCCAAAAATGGCTGATTTTCAGCCAAAATTTTTTTTTCCACAAATCAAACACGCACTATATTCCCTCTTTGGGAACTCTTTTGGGATGCTTTCCAACATAGTTTTAACCCTCTAGATGTAGAAGTAGAATTAAGTGATTTTTCACAAAACCTGAAAACGTCAAAAAATCTAATACCCGGCCAAGCCAAAAATGGCTGATTTTCAGCCAAAAATTTTTTTTCCACAAATCAAACACGCACTATATTCCCTCTTTGGGAACTCTTTTGGGATGCTTTCCAACATAGTTTTAACCCTCTAGATGTAGAAGTAGGAGAATTAAGTGATTTTTCGCAAAACCTGAAAACGTTAAAAAATCTAATACCCGGCCAAGCCAAAAATGGCTGATTTTCAGCCAAAATTTTTTTTTCCACAAATCAAACACGCACT